>NC_090248.1:69440647-69453147 GCF_037325665.1 Littorina saxatilis | reverse complement strand
TGACTAATGCTGAGCTCAACACTGTCGAATTTGTTTGCAAGTTGTTGGTTTAGTTGCACTGTGGTCGTTTTCATCATTTCTGTCAGAGCTGTAAACTGTCTCTCAATAGTAGTTGTTTGATCTTCCATTTTAGCTTCCATGTTTTGGACAGCCAGTTCCACGGCACTGGGAGGGCCTGGGTTTGACTCAATATCACCACAAAGTAACAAGAGAAATCTCCCATTAGGGGAAGGGTGAGAGGAAAGCGGAATGTTGTTTGACATGTCACTGACCGACCGGGTAGCGAAAGACGACATCGCGAAGTCAAGGCGATAGTCTTTTCTTTGCACAGCACAAAACAAAGCAGAGTCAAATGACAGTGAGTTGGGAGTATCATAAATGCAGTACCTTGTTGTGAAAATGTCCTCACAAAACATCATATGCACACAGTATGGAGCACAGAAGAGCAACACCGCTGACAGCGTAATCCAGGTGAAAAACACAGCGATCTCTCTGCCACTGTACACATAGTCCACTGTCGCGTCACTTGCACGGGCTTTTCGTAGGGCTTTTGTCACCTTTTTTTGCAACAAACACACCAATACTGCACTGAATCTTCCTATTGCACATCGGTAAGCTTCTATGCCAATTGCCATGGTTGCAAAAGCTTAAGAAACTGTCTAATTAATCAAATGAAAGCAAATTATTCGAGACAAGAAATTTTCGTGTCAAGCCGCGCTGAGCTCGTGTTCACCTCCAGAGAGAGAGAGAGAGAGAGGGGGGGGGAGAGAGAGAGAGAGAGAGAGAGACAGAGAGAGACAGAGAGAGACAGAGAGAGGATAACTACATGTGTGCCTAATATCATACTTCAAACTGTGAAACAGACACATTTTGGAAATACAGCTGTAGGGTTAACTTGGTTTAGGACGATCGGTTTTTACCTGGAAATAATTAGACAAACAAAACCACGTGAAATAATTGGCCAATCACGATTAGCGAGCGACATGTCTGCACGCCACAAGGGCTACAATATCTTTCGGGTTTGTTGGCCAAAATACCATAAACTACATTGTAAGCGCCCATTATCGAAAAAACACCAACTAAAACTGTGTATAGTGTACTGTACCATGTAACCCCCCACATTTAAACCAATGGTGCCCCCCCCCCCCCCCCCAAGAAGTTATTTTCCTCTTATTCTTTAAAATCCGCAAAGCAATACGTACATATTATTCAAGTGAATAATGACAGGATGCTGCGTTGCAGTCATGCCGTGGTTTTCACTTTGCCACTGCAGTCTCTGAATAGACATGCCTAAAATTGACGAAGTTTTGGGAGATACATTTGATATTGCAGAGCTCGACCTTGGGGGATTTACAGAAATCGAGTGAACAATCTGTTGTTTGATTACGCTGTGTTTGACATACACCTTACCCCCCCCTCCCCCCCCCCTCCACAGATGACTTTGATCAGAGCAGAGATCTGAAGCGAGCAAATGAACTGACTACAGATATCATATTCCATTTTGTGATTTCTGTTTAGACATACACTGCTAATACCGTAAAGTACCGAGTATAAGCACATGACATTGTAAACGCCCAGCCCCCACTTTGGAGCAAAATCCGTGCAAAAGGTGAAGTACCGAGTAAACGCCCACCCCCCACTTTTGCATGGCTAAAAAAAAACCCACCGAAAAATCGAGAACAGGGAGAGAGAAAAGGAATGCCGAAGAATGTCGTGTCAGAGTTGCTTCCCCTTGTTTTGGCGCTTGTTTACAAGAAAATGCCGAAGCCGCGAAAATCTTACACAGTAGAATTCAAGTGGACTGCTCTGGAGCAACTTGACAGACACGGGAATGTCAGTGCCACGGCCGAAGAGTTTGGTGTGGACAGAAAACAAATTAGGATGTGGCGAGCTAACAGAGATGTCAGAGATGTCCTTCTGCAGCATGAAACTGGCAGAGAAAAGCGAAAGTTGAAACTGCACCCTGGTCGGACTGTGAAGTCGGAGGAGTTGGAGGTGATACTTTTTGAGTTTCTACAAGAAGAAAGAAGCGGTTAGAAATAAAGACTTGCAGAGAAAAGCGCGACAGATAGGGGCGGGTCTGAACCTTCAAGACTTTGATGCGTCAAACATGTGGCTACCGTGGAAAAAAACAGCACCATGTATCCATTCGCCTCTATACGTCCAGTAACCAGAAGGTGCCGGCAGATTTTGAGGAGCAGCTCCTGCACTTCAGAAGAAATATCCTACGACTTCGTCACCGCCACATGTACGCATTAGGACAAATGCTAAACATGGACCAAACAATGGTCAGGTTTGACATGCCACCCAGCTGCACAAATGAGATCAAAGGATCAAAGCGGGTGCGCATCAAGACAACGAAAACAGAGAAGAGGGGTTTTACAGTCGCCCTCTGTGCCGCTGCTGACGGCAGCAAACTGCCAGCGTTTCTGATCTTCAAAGAACGCACTGGAGAGATTCCTCGACGTGTCCGCCAGCATCTCCAGATTCCAGCCAACGTCCGCGTCACAGCGACACGAAATGGCTGGATGACACGGGACCAAGTTTTGTCCTGGACAGAGCGTGTGCTTGGCCCCTCAGAGACTCGGCGCCTGCTTCTGCTGGACCACTACGCCGCTCACAGGGTAGCTGATGTAACGTGGATGGCAGAGCCCAGACCCCCCACTGCTGCAGGCAACCTGAGGCAGCCCACCCGCCAGGACGTCGTCAACTGGGTGGGGAGAGCCTGGGACGGCGTTGGACGTGACGTCATCACCAAGGCCTTCCTCAGGTGCGGTGTGTCCAATGCCCTGGACGGCAGCGAGGACGATCAGATCCTGGAGTGGTTCCCAGCGGAGATCGGCGTGGCACTTCCTCACGACGGCGACGCCGCTGCTGCTGCTGAGGAGAACGCAAGCGACGCGCGCCAGTCTGACTAGTGATGAAGAATCACCTGCTTCAGACTCTGATAAAGCAATGTAGACAGTTAACGATTGTTGTTGACAGTTTCAAGTTGTTATGTTTTTCAAGTTCAAGTTTTAAGTTGAAGTTGAAGTTTTTTCAAGTTGTTTTTGAATAAAAAGCCGTTTTTGTTGAATAGACATGCTTTCAATGTGTTCATTTACGAGTGATGGTGTGTAAGCCTTACGTATGTCTGTCTGCGAGTTTAGAATTGTTATAATACACAAAATATTTTCATGTTGCTTCACATTTGCTTTAGTTTGAACAAACATAACACTTTACATACCAGGTGGTATCATTATATGAATCATGTCTCCATTGCAATGAAGAATATGTTCGTGCATAGGGTCAAGTACCGAGTATAAGCCCACCCCCCACTTTTGTCCGAAACTTCGTGCAGAGGGGGGGTGGGCTTATACTCGGTACTTTACGGTACTGGTTAATCGAAGCAGATCTTGAGTCACCATTTTCAGTTTCCATTTGAGTTTTGTGCATTTCTTTCTAAAAAAAAGCATGACGCAAAGGGATTTCTGTGGTTTGTTTCCAGGTTCTATTCTGGCAAGGTATTGGCATACACGAGAACGCGTGTGTGTCACAGAGAAAGAGGGTAGACATTTTTGCACAGAAACATATCCTGGTAACATATTTCATGTGATCAAATACCGCTTCTTCTTACGATGAACTGATCCTGCAGAGGATACAGTACCAAGTAAACGCCCACACCTTACTTTCGATCCACAATGGTGCATACGGGGGGTGGGCGTTTACAATGTAGTGTACGGTATTTACAAGGGTGAGCAACTCTTCTACAACCCATAGAGACTTGACAGAGTGTGTTCCAATCATTGTGTATTGAAGATGAGTCTGTAAAAATGCAGACAGCGTTCCAATCATTGTGTATTAAAGATGAGTCTGTAAAAATGCAGACAGCGTTCCAATCATTGTGTATTGAAGATGAGTCTGTAAAATGCAGACAGCGTTCCAATCATTGTGTATTGAAGATGAGTCTGTAAAATGCAGACAGCGTTCCACACATTGTGTATTAAAGATGAGTCTGTACAATGCAGACAGCGTTCCACACATTGTGTATTAAAGATGAGTCTGTAAAATGCAGACAGCGTTCCACACATTGTGTATTAAAGATGAGTCTGTAAAATGCAGACAGCGTTCCACACATTGTGTATTAAAGATGAGTCTGTAAAATGCAGACAGCGTTCCACACATTGTGTATTAAAGATGAGTCTGTAAAATGCAGACAGCGTTCCAATCATTGTGTATTGAAGATGAGTCTGTAAAATGCAGACAGCGTTCCAATCATTGTGTATTGAAGATGAGTCTGTAAAATGCAGACAGCGTTCCAATCATTGTGTATAAAAGATGAGTCTGTAAAATGCAGACAGCGTTCCAATCATTGTGTATTGAAGATGAGTCTGTAAAATGCAGACAGCGTTCAAATCAAGGGAACACCGTGAGAAGGTGGAGAATACCAAGGGACATGCTATCATGGAGACACAGAAAGAAAAATCGATTATCGACGATAAATCATGGCATCAATTTTTGACGATGACATTATTTGTTTTAAGTGGAAATAATAAGACATATCAACGTGTAGGTGTTACCTCCTCCGCGACGGTAGATAATGACAGAGTTGACAGTGTAGTCTTTGCCCAGGTCCACCTCCCAGTAGGGCGAAGTGTCACCAGCATCAGTGTGTATACAGTTCCACTGTGTGGAGTCACTGGTGTATCCTGGAGCGCTGAACGTGGTCCCCGTGATGCCGTTCACTGCGTACGACGCTTCCGATTTCCTGTAGTAAGAACTCATACTTGCTGGCTTGTTCAATGCGACGTTCACTGAAAAAAACATAAACATAGACACAGAAAACGGTATTACATCAAATGATACATTAATTAAACACGCACGCACGCGCACACTACATAAAACGGTACTACATCAAATGAGACATAAATTAAACACGCACGCGCACACTACATAAAACGGTACTACATCAAATGAGACATAAATTAAACACGCACGCGCACACTACATAAAACGGTAATACATCAAATGAGACATAAATTAAACACGCACGCGCACACTACATAAAACTGTATTACATCAAATGAGACATAAATTAAACACGCACGCGCACACTACATAAAACGGTACTACATCAAATGAGACAAATATTAAACACGCTCGCGCACACTACATAAAACGGTTTTACATCAAATGAGACATAAATTAAACACGCTCGCGCACACTACATAAAACGGTATTACATCAAATGAGACATAAATTAAACACGCACGCGCACACTACATAAAACGGTATTACATCAAATGAGACAAATTAAACACGCACGCGCACACTACATAAAACTGTATTACATCAAATAACACACACACACACACACACACACACACACACACACACACACACACACACACACACACACACACACATACACACACACACACGCACGCACGCAAGCATGTCGTAGTTCTCGCATGTAAATTGGACATTATACTTGAGCAGTGATCATGAAAGTTAATTTTAATCATGTAAATCAATACTCTGACAATAGAAGCAACCACTCTATATTTGTCTTTGGTGTGCTGCAAGATGATTGCTTCCCCTGAATACCATTTTCTGAGCTTTGGTCTCATAGTTATACCTAATGGGCCTGTCACACGACCGTTTTAAAGCCAGCGTATGCCGACGTATGAACATACGCTGGCGTACGCTGAACTATCGATGTTTTTTTCAATCTTTGGCGTATACATAGCGTATTCATAACGAGTTGGACGTATACATAACGTATTAGTAACGTATGCAGAACGTTTCAATAACTTACAGATAGCGTACACCAACGTATGCTTGGCGTGTTGCCAGCGTTCACAACTTATGCCCAACGAATGCTTAGCGTGTTGCCGGCGTTCACAACGTATGCCTAACGATAGTCTTGCGCGCAACAGCTTATCGCTGACGATCACATGTCGTCGCCGCTGCTAATGGATAGAACGTATTTCGGAAGTTTTGTTTTATTAGATATATTTCGGAAGTTTTGTTTTATTAGACATGACGCCATGCGATCACGTCATTTGTTCTATAAATCGCGGGAAATCGGCAAGTAATTCTGCAAATTTGGTGAGTAGAAACTGTATTAGTTCTTCCTTGTTATGTAACGGTAAATCAAGTGGTAAGTTCTGTACTCTCTGTGCAGAATGTCGTGTCCATGAAGAACTGTTTATACGGCAGAAGTGTTGCTTGCGTTCGGAATGTCTCAGCACTATCTACAGATACAGATATTTATCGACGTATGAGTAACGTACAAGTAACGTGTGTGAACGTGTGCCAACGTATGCAGTGCGTATGAACCATACGTCGAGAATTTTTGTGCATGCACAAAACTTTGCTGCGTGCTCAGCGTACTACGACGTATGCCAGCGTGCTTCAGCGTCCTCTTAACGTATACAAAACGTACCCATAACGTATTCGACGTACGCCAGCGTACTTATTCAAATGTCCCATACGTCGGCATACGCAGGCTTTAAAACGGTCGTGTGACAGGGCCATTACTTTAGACAGGAAATAGTTCACTGAATACAAGCTACTGAAATATTGCCAACATTATTGTCTACACAGTCTAATAATCATCTTTCTCCAAACACAAATCCAAATCTGAGTGACAAATACGTGTACTTTTGAGGACATTATTTGTACGATTGGTCAGAACCGTTACAGAACCATATGTTTTGTATTTGTACGATTGGTCAGAACCGTTACAGAACCATATGTTTTGTATTTGTACGATTGGTCAGAACCGTTACAGAACCCAGGGCCGGACTAGGCGAAGAGGAGGGGGGGGGGTTGCCAGTGGTGGCCCAGGGGGACATCCCCCCTGGCGGCAGGGGCGGATCAGTTCATTTTATGACTGGGTTTTTTCAAAAGTATATTGTGAAGATATGGGTGTGAAGGCGCGAAGCGCCGAGCCGACGGCGCGAAGCGCCTAGCTTGCTAGGGGGGTCCGGGGGCATGCCCCCCCGGAAAATTTTGAAAAAAAGGATGCAAAATGGTGCAATCTGGTGCATTCTGAGGATGATCATTAGGCCTACCAGTTTCAGGCAGCAGATTTTGTCACTGATTAATACCCCAAAAATTGAAACTCAATGTAAAATAAAGAAATGCATACCTCATTCAATATTTTTATTTTTTGGCTGGGGGGGGTCCGGAAACCCTAGAACCCACCCCCCCCCCCTCGTTGTGGGGGTCAGGGGGCGAAGCCCCCTGAAGCTGACGGGTAGGTCATATTCTGAGATAGGAAAATGGTCGCTCCTTGCATGAAACGGCATAAAATAAGCAATAATAAAAAAAATTAAATAAGTAAGGTACATGTTTAGGCTAGGGGGGGGTTGCGCAACCCCCATAACCCCCCGGTAGTCCGGCCCTGGAACCATATGTTTTGTATTTGTACGATTGGTCAGAACCGTTACAGAACCATATGTTTTGTATTTGTACGATTGGTCAGAACCGTTACAGAACCATATGTTTTGTATTTGTACGATTGGTCAGAACCGTTACAGAACCATATGTTTTGTATTTGTACGATTGGTCAGAACCGTTACAGAACCATGTATTGTGTTTGCAGTCTGCTTACTGTCAGAACAACTTTGTTCATAGTGTTGCTGAAAGGTATTCTGACGGTATTAGTACATTCATATATTTTGAGAAATGGAAAAATGACAATGTTACGTGCATGTTGACAGGGCACCCTTACCTTGGTGACAGTCGTGTGGTTTGTCGCAGACACCATGATGATCATCGTCACAGCATATTACGTCACGGTTTCTGTGACAGGTTTCATCACACGCACAGTAGTCCTCCAAGGTCACGTCTGAAGTAGGACAAGGACGCATCTTTTATGGTTAGACACGCGGTGCAATAGACAATAGGCTCGGTGTGCAATAGACAATAGGGTCGGTGTGCAATAGACAATAGGGTCGGTGTGCAATAGACAATAGGCTCGGTGTGCAATAGACAATAGGCTCGGTGTGCAATAGACAATAGACAATAGGCTCGGTGTGCAATAGACAATAGACAATAGGCTCGGTGTGCAATAGACAATAGACAATAGGCTCGGTGTGCAATAGACAATAGACAATAGGCTCGGTGTGCAATAGACAATAGACAATAGGCTCGGTGTGCAATAGACAATAGACAATAGGCTCGGTGTGCAATAGACAATAGACAATAGGCTCGGTGTGCAATAGACAATAGACAATAGGCTCGGTGTGCAATAGACAATAGACAATAGGCTCGGTGTGCAATAGACAATAGACAATAGGCAATAGGCTCGGTGTGCAATAGACAATAGACAATAGACAATAGGCTCGGTGTGCAATAGACAATAGACAATAGGCTCGGTGTGCAATAGACAATAGACAATAGGCTCGGTGTGCAATAGACAATAGACAATAGGCTCGGTGTGCAATAGACAATAGACAATAGGCTCGGTGTGCAATAGACAATAGACAATAGGCTCGGTGTGCAATAGACAATAGACAATAGGCTCGGTGTGCAATAGACAATAGACAATAGGCTCGGTGTGCAATAGACAATAGACAATAGGCTCGGTGTGCAATAGACAATAGACAATAGGCTCGGTGTGCAATAGACAATAGACAATAGGCTCGGTGTGCAATAGACAATAGACAATAGGGTCGGTGTGCAATAGACAATAGACAATAGGGTCGGTGTGCAATAGACAATAGACAATAGGGTCGGTGTGCAATAGACAATAGACAATAGGGTCTGTGTGCAATAGACAATAGGGTCGGTGTGCAATAGACAATAGGCTCGGTGTGCAATAGACAATAGGGTCGGTGTGCAAGAGTCGAGGTAAGAGACTTTGGGCCGGAATAAGCTGAACCCTCAATGCAGTTTATCACGGACTGAAGCCCCCAAACTCGACTCATGCATTACGACATTTGGCACAAGCATGGCGTGATTTCACACTTTACAGATAAGTATACAAATAACCGTTCTTCTTGTCTTCCTCGTCATCAGCATTATCATCATCTTCAACACCATGGTCGTCATTAGCAACGGCATCATCATCTCCACCACTTCAGCAAAAGCAGGATCATGTTATGTAATAATGTAAAATACCTTACGGTTCAAAACAATAACTGTACATTTTTCTTCTCCACTTCTTTATCATGACCACAATCATCCTTATGACTTGTTTTCATCTTCACCGTTTTCGTCAGCTGCAGTGGTAAAAGGAATACAGTTGACATGAATTTATGTGTCTAGAGTTTCTGAATGTGTACATTCTATAGATCTGCTGGGCGGTTACTTAATACATGTACAACAAACGTTAGTTTTGCCGTTTGAATTGAAACTTTAACGTCGCTTGCTTTTCTTTGCATTCCGTGATGTCTTCGTTTACGCTCCCATTAAAAAGTGTGTCAGCAGATTAATATACTCACCATACACTTTAATGAGACACAACGTGAAACTGCTTTCGTTTGATCTTATCCGGAGCGTATACGTGGAATGGTCACCTTCCCAAATTGCCACGATGTTCTGATCAATGTCCGTGTGCTTTTTGAATGAGTGCGTCGTTGATCCGAAGGATAACTGGATGTTTCTGTAGTCCGTGCCTGCAAATACAAAGTATGTACGATGACTGTTACATTGTCCAGTAGATGTAAGAATCTACTAATGTAATTCTGTTTAATAGCCATTAGTGCCCAACATGTAATAATAAAACGAACGTCATCACCTGCAACCTGATTCATTTTGCCTTCAAAGAGTGAATGATTCAGAACGACAAGTCAGTGTGTGTTGTTCTGGGAGACGGCTAGAACAAGTCAGTGTGTGTTGATCTGGGAGACAGCTAGAACAAGTCAGTGTGTTTTGATCTGGGAGACAGCTAGAACAAGTCAGTGTGTTTTGATCTGGGAGACAGCTAGAACAAGTCAGTGTGTTTTGATCTGGGAGACAGCTAGAACAAGTCAGTGTGTGTTGATCTGGGAGACAGCTAGAACAAGTCAGTGTGTGTTGATCTGGGAGACAGCTAGAACAAGTCAGTGTGTTTTGATCTGGGAGACAGCTAGAACAAGTCAGTGTGTTTTGATCTGGGAGACAGCTAGAACAAGTCAGTGTGTTTTGATCTGGGAGACAGCTAGAACAAGTCAGTGTGTTTTGATCTGGGAGACAGCTAGAACAAGTCAGTGTGTTTTGATCTGGGAGACAGCTAGAACAAGTCAGTGTGTGTTGATCTGGGAGACAGCTAGAACAAGTCAGTGTGTTTTGATCTGGGAGACAGCTAGAACAAGTCAGTGTGTTTTGATCTGGGAGACAGCTAGAACAAGTCAGTGTGTTTTGATCTGGGAGACAGCTAGAACAAGTCAGTGTGTTTTGATCTGGGAGACAGCTAGAACAAGTCAGTGTGTTTTGATCTGGGAGACAGCTAGAACAAGTCAGTGTGTGTTGATCTGGGAGACAGCTAGAACAAGTCAGTGTGTGTTGATCTGGGAGACAGCTAGAACAAGTCAGTGTGTGTTGATCTGGGAGACAGTTAGAACAAGTCAGTGTGTGTTGATCTGGGAGACGCTTAGAACAAGTCAGTGTGTGTTGATCTGGGAGACGGTTAGAACAAGTCAGTGTGTGTTGATCTGGGAGACGGTTAGAACAAGTCAGTGTGTGTTGATCTGGGAGACGGTTAGAACAAGTCAGTGTGTGTTGATCTGGGAGACGGTTAGAACAAGTCAGTGTGTGTTGATCTGGGAGACGGTTAGAACAAGTCAGTGTGTGTTGATCTGGGAGACGGTTAGAACAAGTCAGTGTGTGTTGATCTGGGAGACGGTTAGAACAAGTCAGTGTGTGTTGATCTGGGAGACGGTTAGAACAAGTCAGTGTGTGTTGATCTGGGAGACGGTTAGAACAAGTCAGTGTGTGTTGATCTGGGAGACGGTTAGAACAAGTCAGTGTGTGTTGATCTGGGAGACAGTTAGAACAAGTCAGTGTGTGTTGATCTGGGAGACAGTTAGAACAAGTCAGTGTGTGTTGATCTGGGAGACAGCTAGAACAAGTCAGTGTGTTTTGATCTGGGAGACAGCTAGAACAAGTCAGTGTGTGTTGATCTGGGAGACAGTTAGAACAAGTCAGTGTGTGTTGATCTGGGAGACAGCTAGAACAAGTCAGTGTGTTTTGATCTGGGAGACAGCTAGAACAAGTCAGTGTGTTTTGATCTGGGAGACAGCTAGAACAAGTCAGTGTGTTTTGATCTGGGAGACAGCTAGAACAAGTCAGTGTGTTTTGATCTGGGAGACAGTTAGAACAAGTCAGTGTGTTTTGATCTGGGAGACAGCTAGAACAAGTCAGTGTGTGTTGATCTGGGAGACAGCTAGAACAAGTCAGTGTGTGTTGATCTGGGAGACAGCTAGAACAAGTCAGTGTGTGTTGATCTGGGAGACAGCTAGAACAAGTCAGTGTGTGTTGATCTGGGAGACAGCTAGAACAAGTCAGTGTGTGTTGATCTGGGAGACAGCTAGAACAAGTCAGTGTGTTTTGATCTGGGAGACAGCTAGAACAAGTCAGTGTGTTTTGATCTGGGAGACAGCTAGAACAAGTCAGTGTGTTTTGATCTGGGAGACAGTTAGAACAAGTCAGTGTGTTTTGATCTGGGAGACAGCTAGAACAAGTCAGTGTGTGTTGATCTGGGAGACAGCTAGAACAAGTCAGTGTGTTTTGATCTGGGAGACAGCTAGAACAAGTCAGTGTGTGTTGATCTGGGAGACAGCTAGAACAAGTCAGTGTGTGTTGATCTGGGAGACAGCTAGAACAAGTCAGTGTGTGTTGATCTGGGAGACGGCTAGAACAAGTCAGTGTGTGTTGATCTGGGAGACAGTTAGAACAAGTCAGTGTGTGTTGATCTGGGAGACGGCTAGAACCAGTCAGTGTGTGTTGATCTGGGAGACAGCTAGAACAAGTCAGTGTGTGTTGATCTGGGAGACGGCTAGAACAAGTCAGTGTGTGTTGATCTGGGAGACAGCTAGAACAAGTCAGTGTGTGTTGATCTGGGAGACAGCTAGAACAAGTCAGTGTGTGTTGATCTGGGAGACAGCTAGAACAAGTCAGTGTGTGTTGATCTGGGAGACAGCTAGAACAAGTCAGTGTGTGTTGATCTGGGAGACGGCTAGAACAAGTCAGTGTGTGTTGATCTGGGAGACGGCTAGAACAAGTCAGTGTGTGTTGATCTGGGAGACAGCTAGAACAAGTCAGTGTGTGTTGATCTGGGAGACGGCTAGAACAAGTCAGTGTGTGTTGATCTGGGAGACAGCTAGAACAAGTCAGTGTGTGTTGATCTGGGAGACGGCTAGAACAAGTCAGTGTGTGTTGATCTGGGAGACAGCTAGAACAAGTCAGTGTGTGTTGATCTGGGAGACGGCTAGAACAAGTCAGTGTGTGTTGATCTGGGAGACAGCTAGAACAAGTCAGTGTGTGTTGATCTGGGAGACGGCTAGAACAAGTCAGTGTGTGTTGATCTG
>NC_090248.1:69400647-69435647 GCF_037325665.1 Littorina saxatilis | reverse complement strand
TGGGCACCAGGGCGTATCCACACGCCGGTGGGCCTGCATGCCACACGTCTAGGGGCCAACCACCTCCGAGTCCTTGTAGTTCAGCCTGGGGCCTTTCGGTACCCAGTTCACGCCTGTCGCCACGATGGAGGCACTACAAAGGGCTTGCTGTGGAGAGGTTATGTACTGGCAGGAGAGACTGACGCAAGCAGCTGCTCTCTTTTCGCGTTGTCCTGAAAAGGACGGTGCTAGCCAGCGGTGAGGGCTGAAAGCGAGAGGTGACAAGCACAAAACACTTTGCCAACACACTAGACACATCACACAACCATTTGACAGGCGAGCCCTACAAAATACAATACAATGAATAAATAAATAATATAGAATAAAGTTCCGGCGAGATTTGAGTGTAGGAATGCAATTTGGAATCTCTAACCACTACACTACAGTAGTCATGTCTATGGTGCAAAGTGTGTAGCCAAGTTACGACAGCTGCTCGACTGACGCATTGCACGTCTTCGATATTGTGTCTGTGATCATTGCGGAATGAACTGCTTTTAAAACTGGAATGTCCTGCAATCGTAGTCTGCGTTGAAGGTTTCCAATGGATGGGTAAGGACCCTAAATATGCGATATTGTCGTTGTTGTCAACGACGACCCCGAAAACTGAAGAACAGCTATTTTACACGCAGAAACTTTGGAAGTAGCGTGTGTACTCCTGGGTCTCGCTGTAGTAAATTTACCCTCAGTTACTTCCTCGTTTGCTTCCAAAGTAAGCCCCTTTTCCAACCCATGCATGCAAAAGTGAGGGAATTACTTCCAAGGTCGCTCAAAACTTTTGAAATAATCGCGAACTTCCCCCATAAGCATGTTGCCTCCTGAACAAAAGACGGATAGAAGTGATATATAAATCATGATGCTTCAAGAATTATGAATAACATACAATCAATTCATATTCATGTTTTCCTTCTTTTTCAAAATTGGCGCAGTAACCTAGTGGTTATGACATCTGCTCCGTAATCTCGAGGTTCTGAGTTCGAATCTCCACCGAGGCGTTTATTTTTTCCCCTCAATCTCTCTTGAAAATAAAGTATGCTCAGCCCTGAGATAGCAAACCGGAAGTTACCACAGCAAGAATCAGGCGGTGGATGAAGCTTACAAGGTCATACACGCAGTGTAAGTGGGGTTTCCGGTCGAGTTCGTTGTGCAGAATTCTGTACTTGAATGTCAGTCCTATCTTTTCAAACATCCAGCCCTGGATAGTCATAGAGACACCTCAGCTCTTAGAACGTAAGTTCCTTTTTACTCAGGTCTAAAGCATGTATATACCTTTTGTTTGTTTGTTTGTTTGTTTGCTTAACGCCCAGCCGACCACGAAGGGCCATATCAGGGCGGTGCTGCTTTGACATTTAACGTGCGCCACACACAAGACCGAAGTCGCAGCACAGGCTTCATGTCTCACCCAGTCACATTATTCTGACACCGGACCAACCAGTCCTAGCACTAACCCCATAATGCCAGACGCCAGGCGGAGCAGCCACTAGATTGCCAATTTTAAAGTCTTAGGTATGACCCGGCCGGGGTTCGAACACACGACCTCCCGATCACGGGGCGGACGCCTTACCACTAGGCCAACCGTGCCGGTATGTATATACCTGACTTGATTTATTTTGCAGATGCAATGATACGAAAAGTGTTAACGCAGACCACACCTTCATCGCTCAGCATGCCATATTGTCATTGTTCGACAAAATAAGTGAACGGACTGTTTTAGATACACATTTGATTGTTCTTTCCAATGACATGCAAACCTTGTTCCATTTTGTCTCATCTGGGTGTTTTTGTTTCGATTTTAACACAGGAACCTTGCTTTTGTGAAGTTGATTTTGGGGGTGTCTGCGTTGTGGGTTTAACTGGTATCACAAAGCAAGCCTGGACAATTGTTTATGTATCTGCAGTGTGGGACATTCATATTATTGGTTAACTAAATGTATTGATACAGTTCGCATTTTGGTCACGTGTAGATCAATAAGCTGGATATTATATATTTTGCTTTTTGAAAGGCGTTATTGTTGACTTTGACAATGTCCAAATCATGAGAGTTGTTTATATTTGCATATAGAGCGCTTACGTCCCTTTGGTTATTTGATTTGGAAATGTCCGCTTACCTGTGATTGGAAGATAGATCAAGACGGTGCGAACCCTTGATGTAGCGACAAGACCCACGTCGATGTACGGCTTTTGGCTACTGCTTGAAGTGAAGGCGACACACTCGGGCCCCGTTTCATAGATGTACTTGGGGTTCGACGAGTTTGTGGTGCCCCTACCCAAACTTACTGTTTTCACCAAGTTTGCTTTAAAACAAAAAACAAACAATCTAACAGTTCTTTATTTTTCAAACGACATGGACAATGGTGTTACAGACGAAAAAAACAAGTTATAATAGCAAAACGATTTAAACGAAAGTGAGCAGGAGAAAAATCACGCTGATGCGAATATTGAACAAATGTATAATTAGCTTCAAGTTGACCAATAAGGACAGGAACAGGAGAGATAAAGTAAAACATAATATTTACTTATTTATATTTACAGCAATATCAAGAAATAGGCGAGAAGTACAAAAGTTACGTTTATGGGTTCCTCTTTTCCTCTTCTTCTACTTCTTCTTCTTCTTCTTCTTCTTCTTCTTCTTCTTCTTCTTCTTCTTCTTCTTCTTCTTTTTCTTCTTCTTCTTCTTCTTGTGTTTTTCTTCTACTTCTTCTACTTCTACTTCTACTTCTTCTTCTTCTTCTTCTTCTTCTTCTTCTTCTTCTTCTTCTTCTTCTTCTTCTTCTTCTTCTTCTTCTTCTTCTTTTTCTTCTTCTTGTGTTTTAACAATACAATATTGATCGTTGGAAAAATGAAAAACACACCTAATCAGGGCAAAATTATAATATGAGCAAAAGAGAGAGAGAGAGAGAGAGAGAGAGAGAGAGAGAGAGAGAGAGAGAGAGAGAGAGAGAGAGAGAGAGAGAGAGAGAGAGATTCTTTATTACTGAGTGAAGTTGTGTACACACACACACACACACACACACACACACACACACACACACACACACAGAACAACAGACAGACAGACAGACCTGGGAATTACCAATACGATTTCGCCGTATTTTGAAAACATGATTGTCTAGAATACGAGCAGTACGGTCAGTGGGAACAAATACGACGAGAAAAATTCCACGACTACCTTTCTTCACAAGCGCATTCCGAAGCCGATCGATCCAGTATTTTGACACTTGATTACAGTTTTTGTCAGTAAACATTGAAATAAGCATTTGCTTTAAATGCATTGGTACACTTGAACAACGGTGCAACGAACGCGTGTGAAACATGTTTGCATCATGGATGTTCAAATGCTGTGAGCTGAGGTGTACGCTCATTTTACGCTCATTTTTCTGAAAATACACGAAGTTTACTTATGGATACTACAAGTGCAAAACAGGGGTTCCCAGGTCTGTGACACACACACACACACACACACACACACACACACACACACACAGAGAGACATGCACGCATACACACACACACACACACACATACACACACACACACAGAATAGTCAAACAGTAGATTTTGACTGATTTGTTTCCCTGCTGCTGTCAGACAAAACATTTCAAACGGATACATACTCAACCTCCCTATCTCGTTAACTCACCAAATGATTTTGCTTCCACCGACTGCGGAATTACACAGCAGATCACTAGCACCAGCAACACGAAGACAGCGCGTAATCCACAACCAGCCGCCATGTCCAACGACTGTGTCAACTGACACAAGTAGTATGTCCACGATATTTGACAAGTTGCATCGCTCTTTGAATTGTCTATCACTACTATTGTATATAAACCGGGAAGTGAATTCCATGTGCACCCACTTGACAGCATCCTGAACATGAGGCCTTTGTTTGTCTGATTGCTTAGTGTATCATAATGTCGTGTTCATATGTAAGTCATAGTAATGGGTTGAGCTGTGAATATAATAAGCAGCGTTATTCATGCGCGCGCGTGTGTGTATGTATGTATGTGTGTGTGTGTGTGTGTGTGTGTGTGTGTGTGTATGTGTGTGTGTGTGTGTGTGTGAGTGTGTGTGTGTGTGAGGGGGGAGGACATGTACCTCCTTATGTATACGTGTCTATGCGTGTGTCTGGCACCTCGAATCAAATACAACTAAACGGATTTTAAGGACAACAATTGTTATTAATGTACACGTTCTTGAGGGCGTTTATTTGTTTTGTGTTTGACGGGCGCAGTGGCGTAGTGGATAAGACATCGGCGTCCTAACGGGAAGGTCCTGAGTTCAAATCACGGCCACGGCCGCCGGGTGGGTTAAGGGTGGAGATTTTTCCGATCTCCCAGGTCAACGTGTGTCCAGACCTGCTAGTGCCTTATCCCCATTCGTGTGTACACGCAAGCACAAGACCAAGTGCGCACGGAAAAGATCCTGTAATCCATGTCAGAGTTCGGTGGGTAATAGAAACACGAAAATACCCAGCATGCTTCCCCCGAAATCGGCGTATGCTGCCTGAATGAACGGGGTAAAAACGGTCATACACGTAAAAATCCACTCGTGCAAAAATATGAGTGAACGTGGGAGTTGTAGCACGTGAACAAAGAAGAAGAAGTTCCGTGTAAGGCAACTCTCTGTGAAGACGTTTTGTCCCCGTTAAAAACAATTAAGGCGGCATTGTTGTTTGTGCTTTGGAAATTTTACCCAGCAGTCTATGGCTCCGGAAAATGATTACAGTACTTTAATTTCAGCTTGATACCTCTAAAAACTTTCCTTCAAAGTTATGCCAAACGATGGACTATCTATTTCTCTTTGAACAAGAGTCGCAAAAGTTACATAACTTTTTCTGTGTATAATTATTATTTCCTTAATCTATACATGTATAGGCGTGCGTTGTTTAACGTTGAACGTGTGCTTAAAACAAAGAATATGTGGATTAGACACCGCGCTGAACTGTCGACTTCATGGTAAAACCTACTGACCGGATCTTTATTAAAAATGATACGTACATCCTTGGGGGTATTCGTGTTTGTCTTTGTTTCTCATGTTTTTTGTGTATAACCTTATTTGATGAAGAACCTTTGCGCTGTTAAGAACGTTGATGCGGCACCGTGATACTGTGGCAACCGCATTGCTTACTCTATTACTTCGAACTTCGTAGCAAGTACTGTTTATTCTTTGGTTCGGTCCTGACTGTATTGTCAATGTGGTTTTTGAATTGGAAATATGTGACCCTCCACCACGAAATGAGTCGCATGTCACCTCGCGCGGTTCTGCGCTAGGCTTAATATAAGTCCGGGGAGTGTCTGGTAACAGTGTGAGGGTCACCTTATAGTCACAGGCTTATGACTCAAACAGTTTTAGCTCTTTTCTAAAACGGGTTTCACCACTGAATAGAGCATAAAAAACTCGTTAGGAAAATGTACAAATATGAAAATCATGCAAAGGTGACATGCGACTCATTCCGTGGCGGAGGGTCACATATCATTGTCTCCCTCTAACCCTATCGGCCATTCAAACGGCCAAACACGGAATAGCTTGCATATATATCTGAGTCATCTTGACTCCGGAAGCATTTATCAAGTGACCCAGTCAACAGATGGAATTCCCTCTTGTCTCTGTCGATACTAACGACGTTTCATTTACAACCAAAAGGAAACTGGAATTATTGTGCAAATTTGTATCAAATTTAAACAAAGTTGCGATCTACCGCTTTTTATCAGGTTATTTTACTTCTCTGTCTGTTGGTTGGTTTGTTTATCGGTATGTCGGTCTGTTGGTTGGTCTGTTTATCGGTATGTCGGTCTGTTTGTTGGTCTGTTTATGGGTATGTCGGTCTGTTGGTTGGTTTGTTTATCGGTATGTCGGTCTGTTGGTTGGTTTGTTTATCGGTATGTCGGTCTGTTGGTTGGTTTGTTTATGGGTATGTCGGTCTGTTGGTTGGTTTGTTTATCGGTATGTCGGTCTGTTGGTTGGTTTGTTTATCGGTATGTCGGTCTGTTTGCATCAACGTTAACTATTTTTGGACTTAGCGAGACCACGTGAATGCGTGTGGATAACCTTTTGCTTTTTATATTAAGTGAAATTGTGTGTGTGTGTGTGTGTGTGTGTGTGTGTGTGTGTGTGTGTGTGTGTGTGTGTGTGTGTGTGTGTGTGTGTGTGTGCGTGTGTGTGTGTGTGTGTGTGTGTGTGTGTGTGTGTGTGTGTGTGTGTGTGTGTGTGTGTGTGCGTGTGTGTGTGTGTGTGGCATACTTCGCGGAGAAGGGCGTGACACGTCTTGGTCTTTGGCTTGCCAATGCTTCCTACATGTAGTCTCGGCCGTGATGACTGATTTTCAGTGTTGATCATTTAGTTTCAGGCCGACATTTTGACTAAATGTTTTTAAGTCGCTTCACGCGACTTGTTTACTGAGCCGGGATTGTGTACTCTCTGACTCACTTTGTCTGTGAGAATGTTTATCGTATAGCAAAATATGCACACGGTCATAGTTGTTAAGTGGATCTGTGCATTTAAAAAAACGTTATGTTTGTGTCATCTCTGACGAAACCAGGATGTAGGTGTAAGAGGATGTCGTCTGTGAAAAATCCCTGATTGTATGTTACACGACATAGGCGTGCCTGTGACTTTTGGTAAGAGACATTAAAATTGCATCACAGAACACAAAGAGGACACCAACAAGAACAAACGAATGAACGAGCAACCAACGAAAGAACTAAATAGCCAAGCATCCAACCCAAATAGGGGAAGGGCTCCTAATATGGACTGGCTCCTAATATGGACCACCTCCTGTTCTGACAAACTAACGGCGCTAGAGCGCTAAAAACTATTTCATTCGCTGTATTCACCCCCTCTGGATAACTTGCACATGTCAAAACAGTTGCACAAACACAAACCTCAAAACCGTTAGGCTTTTTCTTTTTTTTTTCATTTTTGGCAGCGTCCACTCTAAATTTGCCGCCTAAAACGGACTCGTTTCTGTCCACAGCCAAAGCTTATATCACACAAAAGTTGCTATTTATGACAGCTAAGACCGTATTTGTTACATTTTAGCAGTGTTGATCCCGAGTTTCTACTGCAAACAAAAAATAATAGCAAAATCTCAATGTATGTGTGTCCCCTAATATGGACCACCTTCAACAAATCGAAGAAATTGAAAGCTAAAGGTTATTTTCATTAATTCATTATGAAGCTTGCTGAAAATAACCTATAACTAGCCCTCGAGATTTCAAAAAGATATAACAAATAGTCTTCTTTTCGTAGAAGTTCATAATTTCACTTATTTTCACTCTGTTTTTGATAAGCTTCTTTAGTTTCCTGGTGTGCTTCAAATAATGCTCTCATAAACCAGAAACAAATAAATCTAAAGCATCTTTTAATTTGTCTGACTTGCACACTAAGTTGTATCATGTTATTTTGAAGAATAGGGGGATTTTTACGGTGATTCGTGAAGGCCGCTTTACTGGTCCATATTAGGAGCCTGGGCGCCTAATATGGACCATTTGTGATTTTTTCTGTATTTAATTTTTGCTGAATATCTGTCAAAGCTATTTTACTCTAATTAGGCCTGACAGTTAACCTAAGAGAGAAGGACTACCAAACACAAAATGAAACTTCTTCGCAAGAAAACAAGCTAGTTATCAGCATGAAACAAAAAGTGGTCCATATTAGGAGCCCTGCTTCCCCTACACACGGGGGGAGGGAGGGAGGGAGGGAGGGAGGGAGGGAGGGAGAGAGCACCTTTCGTTTCGACTCGCCTGCGCCTGGCGCGGCCTACATTGCAGTGTGCGGTTGCACACTTTCTGATGACGTCACGAGTTAAAGCAGACAGTCTGCGGCGCATTTTTACTGTGTCAAAATGTCAGTGGGTTAGATGGAAGTGTTGTGCATTAACAGAGTTTCGTTTCCACGTCACGAATGTGAGATTAAAGTCAAGAGAAGGAAGCCAAACATGAAAGATGGGCTGTGGTTGGTCGAGAATTATTGTCGTGTTGACGCCAATAACATAGAATATGTCAAACTGGCTGTGTGCTGCAAAGACATGTTATGCAAATATACACACGTACAAAGATTAATGCTTACATGCAAACGTTAATGCTTACATATATACATACATACATACATACATACATACATACATACATACATACATACATACATACATACATACATACATACATACATACATACATACATACATACATACATACATACATACATACATACATACATACATACATACACGCTTACATAAACACATACATAAACACATGTCTGACGATTTTATTCACTGAGTAAGACAACGTGACAAGTAATATGTAGTAAACAAAATTTAGTAAGCGAACACAGTGTAGTTAATAAAATAAAGAACACACAAACACACACACACACACACACACACACACACACACACACACACACACACACACACACACACACACACACAAATGCGGGGCGGGGATATAGCTCAGTTGGTAGCGCGCTGGATTTGTATTCAGTTGGCCGCTGTCAGCGTGAGTTCGATCCCAGGTTCGGCGGAAATTTATTTCAGAGTCAACTTTGTGTGCAGACTCTCTTCGGTGTCCGAACTCCCCCCCGTGTACACTACATTGGGTGTGCACGTTAAAGATCCCACGATTGACAAAAGGGTCCTTCCTGGCAAAATTGCTTAGGCACAGTTAATAATTGTCTACCTATACCCGTGTGACTTGGAATAATAGGCCGTGAAAGGTAAATATGCGCCGAAATGGCTGCAATTACTGGCCGTATAAAATGTCATCTCACACGGCATCACTGCAGAGCGCCTAGAACTGTACCATTCAAGATGATGCGGCCAGCGTCAACGGAAGCAGCAGCGACAACGCAGAACTTCAGTCCGCCTCTACACCACTGGCCATCGAGTGGGCAGCCAGGGAGGAGCAGCAGGATAACGGCGCGAAACCGGATCGCCACGCTGATGTGTCTGGTGCCACCGCGCTTAGCACTGCCTCCATCCCTGAGGTGACTGACGTAACCTCAGATCCCAATCTCCCATCCCCTGCTGAGGACAACAACCCCACTCTCCAAACCCCAACAGCTGGGGACGATACACACGCTAAGGTCGCCAGTCCACCAGCTGTTGACCCTCCCTCCCCTCCACCCATACCCGCCGCTTCCAACGGTACATCCCCTGATGCAGCTGACACTGCTGTCCCTGTACAGCCCGAGTCCCCGACCCCGGAGGTCAGTGCTACAGTGCAGGTGCCAGATGCTGCGGCTGTGGAGGTTGCTGACGACGGAGCAGAGCACACTGACGTCGGTGCAGCACCAGAAGAAGGGCTGTCTAACAACGCAGACGGTCAGTAGGAGGTGGAGCCCCACCATGTCTCTGTTCAGACGGACAGCATCGACAACAACACCATCACCGCCGCCCTCCAGGCTCAGCTGCTGAAACTGAGCGAAGACTTCGAGGCTCGGCTGCTGAAACTGAGCGAAAACCTCGAAGACTACAAGGTCCAAGCTCAGAGTAAGCAGTTCGTGCTCAACCAGGAGAGGGACCGGGCTGTCCAAGATCTGGAGCGGACAGTTCTGGTGCAGAGGGAGCAGATTACAACCCTCCAAAGACAATACCAGAGCCTGGAGCAGAAGTCGAAGGTGAAAAACCTAAAGACCACCACCGTCACCGCCAAAAAGTCCTGCCTTGCGTGTGACCCAGCCTCCAACCAGACCCAGATCCCTGCTGATAATGGCATTGGTCGTAATGCCCAAGACAGCAGTGCTCATCTGTCTACCGTTATTCCCGCACCCACCTCTAATCCCTCCGATCCCGGTTCCCAACACATCCCACCCACCCCCCCCCAACACCCTGTTTCTCCCCACCCCTCTCCTCCCCGTGACCGGCACTCTGGCTCTACGGCTGAAGGGTCATCGCAGGCTGCAGGCGACAACACCACCGCAGAGGCTGACTTCAAGTCTGTCCGCACTACGCACCCCCTGAAGCTGCCTCCCTCCGCCACCACACTCATCATCGGAGACTCGAACATGAAGAACGTCAACTCCAAACGACTACATCGTGGTGGCGAGGTGCAGGTCAGAACGCTCAGGGGTGCTAAAGTAGCGGACGTCGCAGATACCTTCAACAAGTTGGATACCACGACCAACATCTCCAAGGTAGTGCTACACGTCGGCACCAACAACGTGGCTGCAGTCGAGGCACAGCCCACACTGCTGGCCATTTTTGCTGACGGCTACCGTGCTCTCGTGGACTGCGTCAAGTGTAAGGTGCCTGACGCACATATCGCAGTCTCTGCCATCCCACCCCAGAGGCCGTGGAAAAGATTAGTTACGGTTCGAAAAATGAACCAGCGACTAGCTAATCTGTGCAAGAATAACGGTACAACCTTTCTCCCTCACGACGCTGTTTGGTCTACTAACAACGAGGGGAAGGTTGACCCTAGCCTGATACAGGACAAAGTACACTTCACCCCAAGGGGTCTAGGACTTCACCTCAGAGAGGTCAAGGCTTTCTTATTCGGCAAGGACAAGAGTGCTAAAACTAAGGCCAATACGGACGGAGATGCCAGTGTTAATGTTACGCACGAACAGCCACCCAGGCGTAGTTACGCTGACACGGTCTCCCATGGTGATAAGACCAAGGGCAATGAGGATAAGGCGCCGAGTGTGGCCAATGACACGCATAGAGACCAGGCCGATAGGCACGCTGCGCGATCAGGGCCGGAACTTAACTACTCAAGTGTCGAGGCTGACACGGCTAGCTATCATAAGCAGTCATCGGCACCACAATTTCCGCCATTCAACCACCTTCATCCTTTCATGCCTCAGGGGTATAATCCCTTTAATTTCCCACACATGTATCCGTGGCTCTTCGGTCGCCCTCCACCCCCTTCTGGGGCCGGCTGGCCGTCACCTTACATGGGAAGCTACAATATGCATTAACGATACACGTGTGTGTGTGCGTGTGCTTATGCGTGTGTGTGTAAGGGTGTGAGTGTATGTGTGTGTGCGTAAAAGGGTATATGTGACAGTGATGCATGCCCCCAAAATCTGCCATGAACTGATGATTCACTGTATTTGACTTTCTGAACAATTCCGGATCGTATCTTCCTCAAACCTCGATTATTGTTTTGCTCTCTTCTTCTCGGTGAGATAGTTTTTAATTGTGTGGTACCTACCACCCGTGACAGCATATATTGCAGCGTGGTTTCCTTTATTGCTGCTGTTGTTGTTTTAACCCGGACATTTGCGTGTCACGCTTCGTTTGAACGTGACTTGAGTGCGCTAGTGACGCTTTCTAGTGGCTTCTGCTGCACTCGTGTTAACACACCATTGTGGTGCCAAGACTTTAGTCGGTGTGACGATTAATTTTTTGATGAACTGCGCTGCGTGTTTTGGTTTATTTTGATCCCATGTGCATCTGATTCATTTTCTTTGGCAAAAGCGTCTGGCTGTTTGAGTCTTGTTTGCTTTTCCGTTTTGTCTTCACTTGTTTTCTATTTTGACTTTTGTTCTTACATTTGTTAGGTATTGTTTCGTGTTACCTACACCGTTTCTTGTGCTTATCCCCTTTCGTTTAATAGTGCTTTTTAATTTCAATTTTGCGTTGTTTTATAACCTATGAGAGATTTTGCTAATTCTTCCTCGGGCATACGTGTCGGTCATGTTAATGTGTATCACCTAGGCAACAAGTTGCATGACATCTTCTCTCTTCTTAGCGGACCCCCGCGCCTCCACCTCCTTGGTCTCACGGAAACCCGCTTAAATTTGCAATCTGATTCCGAACTTTCCATTCCCAATTATACTTTTCTTCGAAAGGACGCCACTCGTTCTCCCCAGACGGGCCTCGGCATCTATGTTCACAATGACGTATTGCCTTATGTCACGCGGCGCCCGGATCTAGAGACCGGGGGAGTGGAGAGCATGTGGGTTCAGCTAAAGCGTAGTGCTAAAGACTCTACCATACTTATCTGTATCTTGTACAGAAATCCCTCTTATTTATGCCTGGTATGATGACTTTGTGCACATGATGGACTTGGTCACTGCGGCAAATCCAAAATCTGACTATATTCTTTTAGGGGATTTCAACATTGATCTTTTTAAAACACACACATCCTGGGAGTCAACTTGCAATTTATTTGGACTGCAACAACTGGTGCAGCAGCCTACGCGAGTTACTCCCACCTCCTCCACCCTACTAGATCATATCTATACCAATAATGTAAACAGGGTGTCTAACGTCCGGCTCTCTGATGTCAGTCTCAGTGACCACAGTCCCATCATGTGCACGTTGTCATGGAGACCACGGAAGCGTGCCAAGGGCGAGCATACCACCTTTGAGTACCGCTCAACTAAGAACTTTAATGAAACTTCCTTTTTATATGATTTGAGTCATGTCAACTTTTCTCCTGTACATAATTGTGATAATTCTGACGATGCCTTATCCTTGTGGCAAAGCTTGTTTATGCCTATTGTGGACAAGCATGCCCCCATTCAAAGGAGGAGAGTCAAACAAAAGGCGCAGCCTGGGTGGATTACAGCTGAAATAATGGAGGCTATGAAAATTAGGGACACGCTTAAGAAGGACAAAAACATTAACGAGTACAAACTTCAGAGGAACAAAATCAGTGTTTTAGTGAAAAATTCGAAACGTAGGTATTTCGAACAGATGATTTCGAATAATTGTGATACAGCGCACCTCTGGCGTGCCATGAACGAGGTTACGCATAAGCAGCGTAAGCCGTCTTTAGCGCCCTCGGTCGTGGCATCGCCAGACACGCTTAACAACCACTTCTTGTCCGCCGCGTCCCTCCTTACCCAATCTAATTATATAGCCACTGAAAACGAGTTCTCTAACCCTCTCCTTGAGAGTTTCTGTAGTGACCGGCTGCGGTCTGCTGACCAGAGCCCTATCCCTGCACTGGCAATTCATGAAGTACGTGACGTAGGAAATATATATCTGACCTCAAGAATAAAAAGTCCGTGGGCGTAGACACTATTAGTACCTTCTTTCTAAAACTTTCACTTCCGTATATAGTAGAGTCCCTGACGTTCTTGTACAATCTATGTATTAAAACAAAGGTCTTCCCTCTGGAGTGGAAATGTGCTAAAGTTATTCCTATTCCTAAGACGTCGGATTCTAGCGACATCAACAACCTTCGTCCTATCTCTGTTCTATCGGTGCTCTCTAAGCCTCTTGAGATGCATATATCCATAAACATGTAATCCATCACATGGAAAGCCACGATCTTTTTTACCAATTCCAATCTGGTTTTCGTAAGTTTCATTCTTGTTCCACGGCTCTTGTCCGTCTCTGTGACACCTGGCTGTCGGCTATCAACGATTCCAAATTAGTTGGTGCAGTTTTCCTCGATCTGAGGAAAGCGTTTGAAACAGTCGATCACAATATTCTCATAATTAAACTAAAGTTTTATATAAACAACAGTGATACAGTTAAGTTGCTTGCATCGTTCATCACGAACAGATCCCAGCGGGTATATCTAAATGGTCAATATTCACAAGATGGTGTTCTAAATTGCGGAGTTCCTCAGGGGTCCATTCTTGGCCCACTTTTATTTAGTATTTTCATAAACGACCTACCTTTGCATATTACGAATAAAAATGTATCTTGTGAGCTTTTTGCTGATGATAGCTCTCTTCACTCATCGTCCAAAAAAATAGTTCAAGTGGAGGCTGACCTTCAGCAGGGAATCAACGACGTTGAACAGTGGTGTAGTAACAACAAAAAATGACCCTGCATCCCAAAAAATCCAGCAGTATGGTAGTCACATCTAGACAGAAACATCAGAGAGCGCCCCTTCTCCTCAACTTAAAACTGCACTCAGATCCTATAGAACAGGTTTCATCACACAGAGTACTAGGAATTGAAGTTGACCAGGAGCTTAGGTGGAACATACACGTTAAGAATATCTGTAAAAAGCTGTCAAGCAATCTCCATCTCCTATCTAAACTAAAACCCTTTGTAGACAAGGAGGGACTGAAAATGTTTTACGTGGCACACTGTCTATCATATATTAATTATGCCTCCACTGTATGGTGCGGTGCCAGTGAAAATATAATGAAAAAACTAAACTCCTTGCACAGAAGAGGTGCTAAGCTTATTGTAACCAATCCTTATCTGTCCACGTCAGAAAAGTTGAAGGTAGCCAATATTCTTCCACTTCAACAGCAGCTTGATTACAACATCTTAATTCTAATGTACAAGGCGCTCAATGAGCTGGCCCCACCATACCTAAATGCATTCTTGACTAAAGCTTCCGAGCGCTATGTGTCAAACAAATCTATATATATATTACCAAGGACTCGCATAGATCTATACAAAACTAGCTTTGCTTTTGTGGGACCTTCACTGTGGAACTCTCTTCCTTCGAATGTACAAACGTGCCGTTCATTGAACGCATTCAAAACCTCCCTCAGGAAACACATACTGAGGTCTTCATAAGTTACGCTGCCGGTATTGTAGCTAGCTTTGTTAATTATAATTATTTTATTACTCTGAAATATTGACTGCTGCATGCCTACATAATGCTAAATCTACCTGTCTTGGTAGGCTCACTGTGTGCTTGTTGAATGGCACTTAGTTGTGTGTATATTATTATTAGTATTATATGTGTTCCTCCTTGTGCGTCTGCGTGTGAGTGCGCAAGTGTGATTGCGTAATTAATGTTCCATTCTGTAATTGCTTTATTGATGTTCCATTCATGTATTTTCTACTACTTTTCTCATTTATTATTACTGTATGTTTGATGTTTCTATGATTCTAGTCGGGGGAACGCGTGAATATGTGTTTGTGTGAATGTAAAGGGCACACTGTAAGATTAAGCCTATGGCCTAAAATGTCTACCCTTTATGTAAATAAAATGTTCTAAGTCTAAGTCTAAGTCTAAGTCTTAGTCTAAGTCTCCCTCCCCTGCAAGAAGTCGGTGAAGGGCGATGCACCCACTGAAGTAGCGCTGTGGGTTTCCCTGAACCCACCCCGTCGTTAGAGAAATAAACGGTAAAAACCCTCTTTCAAATGTATGGGTTCAGACAAACCCGCATCGTCGTTAGAGAAACTTGATAAACGATAAAAACCCTCTTTCAACTGTATGGGTTCAGACAAACCCGCATCGTCGGGCGTGTGTAGTCAAAAGCGGCATCCGGCAAAGGTTAATTTGTTATTTTTGTTATTTCTACCAGCGACTGCGATTTCTGTCACGTTATTAAAATGCATGAGACAGTGATGTGTGTGTGCGCGTGTGTGTGCGCGCGCGTCCAGTGTTGTGTAAATGGCTGGATTGAAATGTTTATTAACCGCAATGTCATCACAAATTACCAACCTTGATCAATTAAAGATTCTGTATTCTGTATTCTGTAATTATTCGGCGTTAAGTTCAGCATTCGGGGAATAAGAACCTGCATCCGCTGTCCCTTACGTTCTTGCATTCCATCAGCAGTAAGCTCCCTTGGATTTCTTTCACGCCTGCCATGAGCTTTTCTGTATCGCTGCGAAAACAAAATGGAATAATGCCCGGCGTCAGTTTGATCTTTGATATCATGGAGAATTCTTCTACCTATCATATAAGGAATAAAATATATCCAAAGTTAGCATTGACTTTCTCTCTCTCTCTCTCTCTCTCTCTCTCTCTCTCTCTCTCTCTCTCTCTCTCTCTCTCTCTCTCTCTCTCTCTCTCTCTGTGGTTTCATAGCTTTGGATTCAATATTCAGTTTCGTGTATTGTGTGTGTGTGTGTGTATGTATGTGTGTATGTTGGAGTGCGTGCGCACGCAGGCCCTATGTGTTTAGGGTTATATAGGTGTGTGTGTGTGTGTGTGTGTGTGTGTGTGTGTGTGTGTGTGTGTATGTGTGTGTGTGTGTGTGTGTGTGTGTGTGTGTGTGTGTGTGTGTGTGAATCAAAAACCGAGAATTGTGATGCAATCAAGCTTGCTTTAGAATGTGACTGAAACTCCAACGTTCACTAATTTGTTTTGCATGAGTGTTTTACATGTCTGTCCGTTTTAACCCCGCCATTCAGGCAGCAGTACGCCGCTTTCGGGGGACCGGTGTTTAATTCTGATGAAAACCGAAATTCTGCTCACTGCAGAGCTGCTGGCGAGGCACATTGATATCCGTCGAGACAGTCTTGGTTATGATGGTCACTTTTATCCGTTGGGCTTAATTTGGTCGGGCGACACTGAATCGACCATGATAACCTCGAAGTGTTGGTTTAAACAAGATTTTATTGAAGAAATACAGGGTGGCATGTATATGCGATACAGACATTCGTGACCACACAACAAGCTAAGCTTATATTAAGTGTGGTTATAAATATGTACATCTAGATAGGAAATATTATTTTTCGAAGTGTTCAGGGGAGACGGACCGGCACGGTTGGCCTAGTGGTAAGGCGTCCGCCCCGTGATCGGGAGGTCGTGGGTTCGAACCCAGGCCGGGTCATACCTAAGACTTTAAAATTGGCAATCTAGTGGCTGCTCCGCCTGGCGTCTGGCATTATGGGGTTAGTGCTAGGACTGGTTGGTCCGGTGTAAGAATAATGGTACTGGGTGAGACATGAAGCCTGTGCTGCGACTTCTGTCTTGTGTGTGGCGCACGTTATATGTCAAAGCAGCACCGCCCTGATATGGCCCTTCGTGGTCGGCTGGGCGTTAAGCAAACAAACAAACAAACATGGGAGACGGAACGTTTGCTGTTTTACAAAACAAGGTATTCACAAGCACGTCGAACCAATGGTCATTACAGTAGACAGACAGACAGACAGACAGACAGACAGACAGACAGACAGACAGACACATTATTAATTATGAAACACATGAACAGAGAGAAGACTTAGCTGAGAGTGCTTAACTATGTCTGGCAAGATGGTCAGTCGCAAAAGCAATTTGTCTGTTTTTGAATTTATTTGTGAATTTATGTGTGTATTTGTTTGTGTATTTATTTGTGTATGTCTGTGTTTATTATATTTGTGTATATTTGTTCCTGCGTGTCGGTTACTGTTTGTGTGTGCACGTCTCTCTCTCTCTCTCTCTCTCTCTCTCTCTCTCTCTCTCTCTCTCTCTCTCTCTCTCTCTCTCTCTCTCTCTCTCTCTCTCTCTCTCTCTCTCTCTCTCTCTCTCTCTCTCTCTCTACAGCTGAAATAATGGAGGCTATGAAAATTAGGGACACGCTTAAGAAGGACAAAAACACTAACGAATACAAACTTCAGAGGAACAAAATCAGTGTTTTAGTGAAAAATTCGAAACGTAGGTATTTCGAACAGATGATTTCGAATAATTGTGATACAGCGCACCTCTGGCGTGCCATGAACGAGGTTACGCATAAGCAGCGTAAGCCGTCTTTAGCGCCCTCGGTCGTGGCATCGCCAGACACGCTTAACAACCACTTCTTGTCCGCCGCGTCCCTCCTTACCCAATCTAATTCTATAGCCACACAAAACGAGTTCTCTAACCCTCTCCTTGAGAGTTTCTGTAGTGACCGGCTGCGGTCTGCTGACCAGAGCCCTATCCCTGCACTGGCAGTTCATGAAGTAGGGAAATATATATCTGACCTCAAGAATAAAAAGTCCGTGGGCGTAGACACTATTAGTACCTTCTTTCTAAAACTTTCACTTCCGTATATAGTAGAGTCCCTGACGTTCTTGTACAATCTATGTATTAAAACAAAGGTCTTCCCTCTGGAGTGGAAATGTGCTAAAGTTATTCCTATTCCTAAGACGTCGGATTCTAGCGACATCAACAACCTTCGTCCTATCTCTGTTCTATCGGTGCTCTCTAAGCCTCTTGAGATGCATATCCATAAACATGTAATCCATCACATGGAAAGCCACGATCTTTTTTACCAATTCCAATCTGGTTTTCGTAAGTTTCATTCTTGTTCCACGGCTCTTGTCCGTCTCTGTGACACCTGGCTGTCGGCTATCAACGATTCCAAATTAGTTGGTGCAGTTTTCCTCGATCTGAGGAAAGCGTTTGAAACAGTCGATCACAATATTCTCATAACTAAACTAAAGTTTTATATAAACAACAGTGATACAGTTAAGTTGCTTGCATCGTTCATCACGAACAGATCCCAGCGGGTATATCTAAATGGTCAATATTCACAAGATGGTGTTCTAAATTGCGGAGTTCCTCAGGGGTCCATTCTTGGCCCACTTTTATTTAGTATCTTCATAAACGACCTACCTTTGCATATTACGAATAAAAATGTATCTTGTGAGCTTTTTGCTGATGATAGCTCTCTTCACTCATCGTCCAAAAAAATAGTTCAAGTGGAGGCTGACCTTCAGCAGGGAATCAACGACGTTGAACAGTGGTGTAGTAACAACAAAATGACCCTGCATCCCAAAAAATCCAGCAGTATGGTAGTCACATCTAGACAGAAACATCAGAGAGCGCCCCTTCTCCTCAACTTAAAACTGCACTCAGATCCTATAGAACAGGTTTCATCAACTCAACTCAACTCAACTCAAATTTTATTGGCTTCAATTTTCAAAGAAGAATTTGTCTTGCGCTTGGGAGAAAGTAAGAGTATAACATATAAAAACAGCATTCATATCACATTTCATGTATCACACACAGTAATCACTAGTATAAGCCTACAATTATCACATTTGTACCTGTATCATACATGCAAATAAATAGTATCACATTTCCACGTATCACACACAATATATACATTACATAACATACAGCAAGCTTCCATCTCCCGCGCCCCCCCCCCCCTCCCACACATACATATCCTCGCACGTGCGTCGACTCCATACAAATGACATCATCAGTCCATTAACTAAAATGCACAATGACTAGTAGTGGGTACATGATACTTAATACGTGCTCAACTAGACCTGCTAACTAAAATAATAACAGAAACAACAAGTCGCGAAAGGCGAAAATACAATATTTAGTCAAGTAGCTGTCGAACTCACAGAATGAAACTGAACGCAATGCCATTTTTCAGCAAGACCGTATACTCGTAGCATCATCAGTCCACCGCTCATGGCAAAGGCAGTGAAATTGACAAGAAGAGCGGGGTAGTAGTTGCGCTAAGAAGGATAGCACGCTTTTCTGTACCTCTCTTTGTTTTAACTTTCTGAGCGTGTTTTTAATCCAAACATATCATATCTATATGTTTTTGGAATCAGGAACCGACAAGGAATAAGATGAAAGTGTTTTTAAATTGATTTGGACAATTTAATTTTGATAATAATTTGTATATATTTAATTTTCAGAGCTTGTTTTTAATCCGAATATAACATATTTATATGTTTTTGGAATCAGCAAATGATGGAGAATAAGATAAACGTAAATTTGGATCGTTTTATAAATTTTTATTTTTTTTTACAATTTTCAGATTTTTAATGACCAAAGTCATTAATTAATTTTTAAGCCACCAAGCTGAAATGCAATACCGAAGTCCGGGCTTCGTCGAAGATTACTTGACCAAAATTTCAACCAATTTGGTTGAAAAATGAGGGCGTGACAGTGCCGCCTCAACTTTCACGAAAAGCCGGATATGACGTCATCAAAGACATTTATCAAAAAAATGAAAAAAACGTTCGGGGATTTCATACCCAGGAACTCTCATTGTGAACAGCTCAGATCATGGGTCAATGAAGTGTTGCACAGACGTCAAAAACAAAGTACAAGATATTGCACTGTAAGTGGTACCACACTGTTGCTTAGTGTCTGTAGGAAGCTACACGGTGAAAATAGAAAAAAGAAAAACACGATTCTTGACTTTGATGGGCTTTTTCTGCTCGTAAACACACATTCTTCTACTCATCACAGCATGCCCCATTATTGAGTTTAAAACACCAATTAAATTTGTTTTGAATAAAACTCACAATTTTACAATAAGAATTTAGAGACCTGAATCAATTAGGTATATCCTACTTAGTTTGACTTTTGCAAAACTAAGTAATTACACATTTAATTGAATCAGTCAGACAGACGGATACATAGAGAGACAGACAGAGGGCAAACAGAAATCTGAGAAAGAAACCCCTTTAAAAATGTTACCATGTTTGAAATGAAACATCGCAAGGTGAAGCCATAATTCATCACCTTTCAGTATGACGTCATGAGCGTGTTCCACACTTGAAATGACGTGTTTTTATCATGTTGTCAGCTGCACGGAGCTTGGAAGTATAATTTCCATTCAACGATCCGAGTTTGTTAAGTTTTAGCCTATTTTCAACGTCAAACACCATGAAACTATATATATTTGGAATCAGAAAATGGTAAGGAATAGATAGAAGTTGTTTTTAAGTGTCTTTTTTCATAAATAAAGATAGTGGTTATTTATCGGTTTTCTTCATTTTTAAGCATAATTATCAATACAAAACAACAAAACTATATAGTTTTAGATACAGGACGCAATAGGGAATACACCAATATAATTTTTTTGTTTCAAATATTAGTTTTTAAAAATTTGAAAAAATGACATATTTCGAACAAACATTTCAATAACAAAACTTTAAGTGACCAAACTGAAATGCAATCCCATAATCCGGCCTAGATCTGAGATTGTGTGGTAAGAAATTCGATCAAATTGATGAAAAACTGTAACTGTGAAAGTGCTGCCTCGACCTTTTGGCAAACGGTAAAATATGACGTCATCAAACTGTCCTATCAATAAACGGAAAAACCTTCTATGAGAAAATCCAGTCAAAAATATCCATATCAAATTTCATAAAGATCCACTCCGTAGTTTTTGAGATATGATCTGCAGTGTGAAAAAACGCCCATAACGCCCAAAACGCAAACTCATTTGTCATGATTTGGTCGTGTTCTGCTGATACTATAATGTTTTTCTTTCCTAAAACACACTATAATAGTAGCCTTTCCCAATGTCTATGCTAAAACTGACTTGTCTGTGTTGTCAATGATTTTGCTACAGTGTGAGAACACAATCTCACGCCCATAACGCTATGACACGAAAACTCATTTGGTCGTGTTCTGCCGATACTGTAATGTTTTTCTTTCTTAAAACACACTATAATAGTAGCCCTTTCCAAATGCAATGCTAAAAATGACTGGTCTGTGTTGTCAATGATTTTCTGCGAGAATGCGATCTATCTGTTTGTAGCAAAGACCGTGTGACACGAAAGTTATGAGCGAAAGACAAATCTGCTGAGTGCAATTACGTTTCAGAAGATAGTTGGTTAAAACAGTTTATCACTCAGACACGCAAAGGAACACTATAACTTTATTATTCAGGCCATATTTGCTTTCCTTTGTCATGTATGAAAGTACTGGCCTTGGTTGAAGAAAGTGACCTGTCGCTGTGCAACAAATTTGTCGCCATTTTCCACCGTGTTTTGTAAATAAAACGTGTTTACTACCCACACATACAAAACGATGCTGTTGGTTCTTTTTATTTTCTTATTGTTTGATTCATGCTTAGCAGTTTAGTATGCTTTGTTTTCTTCTCAATTCAATGGATGGCTATAAAATAAGCATTTAAATGTGAAGGTGTTAAAATTACCCATGATCTGAGCTGTTCACCATGTCAAATTTCATAAAGATCGGTCCAGTAGTTTAGTCTGAATCGCTCTACACACACACACACACAGACACACACACGCACACACACACGCACATACACCACGACCCTCGTTTCGATTCCCCCTCGATGTTAAAATATTTAGTCAAAACTTGACTAAATATAACAAGGACTGGGCACAACATTTACACGTGTGTGACCTACTTACATCAGGTGCCTGTGATCTATAAATAACAATGATTGCGTTTAAAGTAAAACATGAATAATGCCGATGTTTACTAACAATGAATACATAACAACTAAGATAAGAATGTAAGTGCTTTCATAATATGATTATTTTATAAAACACAGTGGGGAAATTTGGAAAATAATTTTTATACGAAACTGCGCACATCGAGTCGAGCTCTGTAGCGTGTGTGTTCGGAGGCAGGAGACACACATGGCTGTGGATATTAATTGTTCGGTGGATTAAAAAGGATACCCCGACTTCGGCAGGGCAGAAGGAGGTACAAGACGGTGTGCTGTATTGCTGTGTGTGTGTGTGTGCTGTGCAGACATTCTGTGTTATGTGCATGTTCTATTCTAGTCTGTCCGTAGGCTTCCTCTGAGGGCCTATTGTGTACAAGGGGAGGTCACTTCCGCCTTATAAACAAACACATGTGGAGACCCACAGAAATACCATAGCATCGTAATGAAAGAGGGCAAAAATACTGATAACAGCAAGGTAAGACAGGTCTAGGACATTATTTCTAGGACTGACTAAGCAATAGAACAACATCATGATCTTCATAAGCAAATGATAGTGAGAACAAAACAAAATTCTTACTCTTCTGACTGCTCCCAGTGATTGACATTCAAAACATCCATCCTATTCTATTCTAAATAGTTGTAAAAAAACCTTCATAAGAATAATATTAAACATACATACTTAATTTAATCACACAGAGTACTAGGAATTGAAGTTGACCAGGAGTTTAGGTGGAACATACACGTTAAGAATATCTGTAAAAAGCTGTCAAGCAATCTCCATCTCCTATCTAAACTAAAACCCTTTGTAGACAAGGAGGGACTGAAAATGTTTTACGTGGCACACTGTCTATCATATATTAATTATGCCTCCACTGTATGGTGCAATGCCAGTGAAAATATAATGAAAAAACTAAACTCCTTGCACAGAAGAGGTGCTAAGCTTATTGTAACCAATCCTTATCTGTCCACGTCAGAAAAGTTGAAGGTAGCCAATATTCTTCCACTTCAACAGCAGTTTGATTACAACATCTTAATTCTAATGTACAAGGCGCTCAATGAGCTGGCCCCACCATACCTAAATGCATTCTTGACTAAAGCTTCCGAGCGTTATGTGTCAAACAAATCTATATATATATTACCAAGGACTCGCATAGATCTATACAAAACTAGCTTTGCTTTTGTGGGACCTTCTCTGTGGAACTCTCTTCCTTCGAATGTACAAACGTGCCGTTCATTGAACGCATTCAAAACCTCCCTCAGGAAACACATACTGAGGTCTTCATAAGTTACGCTGCCGGTATTGTAGCTAGCTTTGTTAATTATAATTATTTTATTACTCTGAAATATTGACTGCTGCATGCCTACATAATGCTAAATCTACCTGTCTTGGTAGGCTCACTGTGTGCTTGTTGAATGGCACTTAGTTGTGTGTATATTATTATTAGTATTATATGTGTTCCTCCTTGTGCGTCTGCGTGTGAGTGCGCAAATGTGATTGCGTAATGAATGTTCCATTCTGTAATTGCTTTATTGATGTCCCATTCATGTATTTTCTACTACTTTTCTCATTTATTATTACTGTATGCTTGATGTTTCTATGATTCTAGTCGGGCGCACGCGTGAATATGTGTTTGTGTGAATGTAAAGGGCACATTGTAAGATTAAGCCTATGGCCTAAAATGTCTACCCTTTATGTGAATAAAATGTTCTAAGTCTAAGTCTCTCTCTCTCTCTCTCTCTCTCTCTCTCTCTCTCTCTCTCTCTCTCTCTCTCTCTCTCTCTCTCGCTCTCTCTCTTTCTCTTGTGCCTTGAAACTACACACATCAATTTTGTTTTGATTATTTTGTTGTTGTTTTTAAAAATTTTATTTTACTCAAAGTCAAAGTGAATGTTGCTTTTAAATGAAGCAGAATTTAGAAAATTGAATACCACACACTGACTCATAAATTGTATCGAGCATAACACATAATAATCCAGTATGTAGTATCGCTTTACAAAGGAGGAACAATTAAGTAACTAAGTGATATATGTATCCTGATAAATCACAAGAAGAAATGGAGCATATATATTATATCTGGTGTATGAAGTTTAGTACAAACGACTTTCTCGTGTACTTGTATATGTGCCAGTAACTTAAATTGTTAATTTTTTTGTGATAATTGATGAAAAAGAAAAGGCCATTTTCGGAATTTATTCAGAAAGGCCTTTTTTGTGCGAGATTGCTTGTACTCTTTTTAGATAGTTATTTTGTTTGTACATTTGCAATGTTTCTAATCACAACTAAATAATCTGTTTTTGTTTACGTTTTAACAGGTTGAACATGTATGCCATCAAGTGAGGGGATGTCCAAGGGTTTTTGGAGGTCTGCAGGTCATCTGTGTCGGTGATTTTCTACAACTACGTCCTGTCCATTACATGCTGTATCAACACCCAGGACTGTTTGTTTTGTCATCACCTATTTTTAGGGCAGGTGTTCCGCACACATTTTTTTTGAAAATGCCATGCGACAAGAGGAGGAAAAGTTGGTTACAGCTGTTAATGAGTTGGAGAGAGGTATCCCTTCTCAAGAGACAAGAGGAGGAGAAGTTGGTTACAGCTGTTAATGAGTTGGAGAGAGGTATCCCTTCTCAAGAGACAAGAGGAGGAGAAGTTGGTTACAGCTGTTAATGAGTTGGAGAGAGGTATCCCTTCTCAAGAGACAAGAGGAGGAAAAGTTGGTTACAGCTGTTAATGAGTTGGAGAGAGGTATCCCTTCTCAAGAGACAAGAGGAGGAGAAGTTGGTTACAGCTGTTAATGAGTTGGAGAGAGGTATCCCTTCTCAAGAGACAAACACTTTCCTGCAAAGCCTGAAAAGATCATTGCCTGTGGATACCAGCCCAAAATACTTGTTTGGCACTAACTTTGAAGTGGACTGTTTTAACACAGAAAAGCTGGCTGCAGAGAAAGCTAGGGCATGAGCACACCTACATGTCAGAGGACACAGGGCCTGACCAACATCTCAAGAAACTAACAGTAAAGAGGCGTATTACCTTGACATGTCAGAGGACACAGGGCCTGACCAGCATCTCAAGAAACTAACAGTAAAGAGGCGTATTACCTTGACATGTCAGAGGACACAGGGCCTGACCAGCATCTCAAGAAACTAACAGTAAAGAGGCGTATTACCTTGACATGTCAGAGGACACAGGGCCTGACCAGCATCTCAAGAAACTAACAGTAAAGAGGCGTATTACCTTGACATGTCAGAGGACACAGGGCCTGACCAGCATCTCAAGAAACTAACAGTAAAGAGGCGTATTACCTTGACATGTCAGAGGACACAGGGCCTGACCAGCATCTCAAGAAACTAACAGTAAAGAGGCGTATTACCTTGACATGTCAGAGGACACAGGGCCTGACCAGCATCTCAAGAAACTAACAGTAAAGAGGCGTATTACCTTGACATGTCAGAGGACACAGGGCCTGACCAGCATCTCAAGAAACTAACAGTAAAGAGGCGTATTACCTTGACATGTCAGAGGACACAGGGCCTGACCAGCATCTCAAGAAACTAACAGTAAAGAGGCGTATTACCTTGACATGTCAGAGGACACAGGGCCTGACCAGCATCTCAAGAAACTAACAGTAAAGAGGCGTATTACCTTGACATGTCAGAGGACACAGGGCCTGACCAGCATCTCAAGAAACTAACAGTAAAGAGGCGTATTACCTTGACATGTCAGAGGACACAGGGCCTGACCAGCATCACAAGAAACTAACAGTAAAGAGGCGTATTACCTTGACATGTCAGAGGACACAGAGCCTGAGCAGCATCTCAAGAAACTAACAGTAAAGAGGCGTATTACCTTGACATGTCAGAGGACACAGGGCCTGACCAGCATCTCAAGAAACTAACAGTAAAGAGGCGTATTACCTTGACATGTCAGAGGACACAGGGCCTGACCAGCATCTCAAGAAACTAACAGTAAAGAGGCGTATTACCTTGACATGTCAGAGGACACAGGGCCTGACCAGCATCTCAAGAAACTAACAGTAAAGAGGCGTATTACCTTGACATGTCAGAGGACACAGAGCCTGACCAGCATCACAAGAAACTAACAGTAAAGAGGCGTATTACCTTGACATGTCAGAGGACACAGGGCCTGACCAACATCTCAAGAAACTAACAGTAAAGAGGCGTATTACCTTGACATGTCAGAGGACACAGGGCCTGACCAACATCTCAAGAAACTAACAGTAAAGAGGCGTATTACCTTGACATGTCAGAGGACACAGAGCCTGACCAGCATCACAAGAAACTAACAGTAAAGAGGCGTATTACCTTGACATGTCAGAGGACACAGAGCCTGACCAACATCTCAAGAAACTAACAGTAAAGAGGCGTATTACCTTGACATGTCAGAGGACACAGGGCCTGACCAACATCTCAAGAAACTAACACTAAAGAGGCGTATTACCTTGACATGTCAGAGGACACAGGTCCTGACCAGCATCACAAGAAACTAACAGTAAAGAGGCGTATTACCTTGACATGTCAGAGGACACAGGGCCTGACCAGCATCACAAGAAACTAACAGTAAAGAGGCGTATTACCTTGACATGTCAGAGGACACAGGGCCTGACCAACATCTCAAGAAACTAACAGTAAAGAGGCGTATTACCTTGACATGTCAGAGGACACAGGGCCTGACCAGCATCTCAAGAAACTAACAGTAAAGAGGCGTATTACCTTGACATGTCAGAGGACACAGAGCCTGACCAACATCTCAAGAAACTAACAGTAAAGAGGCGTATTACCTTGACATGTCAGAGGACACAGGGCCTGACCAGCATCTCAAGAAACTAACAGTAAAGAGGCGTATTACCTTGACATGTCAGAGGACACAGGGCCTGACCAGCATCTCAAGAAACTAACAGTAAAGAGGCGTATTACCTTGACATGTCAGAGGACACAGGGCCTGACCAGCATCTCAAGAAACTAACAGTAAAGAGGCGTATTACCTTGACATGTCAGAGGACACAGAGCCTGACCAGCATCACAAGAAACTAACAGTAAAGAGGCGTATTACCTTGACATGTCAGAGGACACAGGGCCTGACCAGCATCTCAAGAAACTAACAGTAAAGAGGCGTATTACCTTGACATGTCAGAGGACACAGGGCCTGACCAGCATCTCAAGAAACTAACAGTAAAGAGGCGTATTACCTTGACATGTCAGAGGACACAGGGCCTGACCAGCATCTCAAGAAACTAACAGTAAAGAGGCGTATTACCTTGACATGTCAGAGGACACAGGGCCTGACCAGCATCTCAAGAAACTAACAGTAAAGAGGCGTATTACCTTGACATGTCAGAAGACACAGGGCCTGACCAGCATCTCAAGAAACTAACAGTAAAGAGGCGTATTACCTTGACATGTCAGAGGACACAGGGCCTGACCAGCATCTCAAGAAACTAACAGTAAAGAGGCGTATTACCTTGACATGTCAGAGGACACAGGGCCTGACCAGCATCTCAAGAAACTAACAGTAAAGAGGCGTATTACCTTGACATGTCAGAGGACACAGGGCCTGACCAGCATCTCAAGAAACTAACAGTAAAGAGGCGTATTACCTTGACATGTCAGAGGACACAGGGCCTGACCAGCATCTCAAGAAACTAACAGTAAAGAGGCGTATTACCTTGACATGTCAGAGGACACAGGGCCTGACCAGCATCTCAAGAAACTAACAGTAAAGAGGCGTATTACCTTGACATGTCAGAGGACACAGGGCCTGACCAGCATCTCAAGAAACTAACAGTAAAGAGGCGTATTACCTTGACATGTCAGAGGACACAGGGCCTGACCAGCATCTCAAGAAACCAACAGTAAAGAGGCGTATTACCTTGACATGTCAGAGGACACAGGGCCTGACCAGCATCTCAAGAAACCAACAGTAAAGAGGCGTATTACCTTGACATGTCAGAGGACACAGGGCCTGACCAGCATCTCAAGAAACAAACAGTAAAGAGGCGTATTACCTTGACATGTCAGAGGACACAGGGCCTGACCAGCATCTCAAGAAACAAACAGTAAAGAGGCGTATTACCTTGAAATGTCAGAGGACACAGGGCCTGACCAGCATCTCAAGAAACTAACAGTAAAGAGGCGTATTACCTTGACATGTCAGAGGACACAGGGCCTGACCAGCATCTCAAGAAACAAACAGTAAAGAGGCGTATTACCTTGACATGTCAGAGGACACAGGGCCTGACCAGCATCTCAAGAAACAAACAGTAAAGAGGCGTATTACCTTGACATGTCAGAGGACACAGGGCCTGACCAGCATCTCAAGAAACTAACAGTAAAGAGGCGTATTACCTTGACATGTCAGAGGACACAGGGCCTGACCAGCATCTCAAGAAACTAACAGTAAAGAGGCGTATTACCTTGACATGTCAGAGGACACAGAGCCTGAGCAGCATCTCAAGAAACTAACAGTAAAGAGGCGTATTACCTTGAAATGCCAGATAGGAAACAAGCAGTCTACCTAAACGGTTTATATTCATCACAAGGCACTGTATATTCATCACAAGGCACTGTATATTCATCACAAGGCACTGTATATTCATCACAAGGCACTGTATATTCATCACAAGGCACTGTATATTCATCACAAGGCACTGTATATTCATCACAAGGCACTGTATATTTATCACATTTCACTGTATATTCATCACAAGGCACTGTATATTCATCACAAGGCACTGTATATTCATCACAAGGCACTGTATATTCATCACAAGGCACTGTATATTCATCACAAGGCACTGTATATTCATCACAAGGCACTGTATATTCATCACAAGGCACTGTATATTCATCACAAGGCACTGTATATTCATCACAAGGCACTGTATAGTGCGAGTCCCACAAGTTTCTATCCTTGGTCCCTGACTGTTTGGTCTATACGTTAATGATTTGCCATTACACCTCAAACACGAACATTCTGTACTTGACCTTTTTGCAGACAACTCCACGCTTCACAACAGTAGTACAACTGTTAATCGTATTAGAAACGTACTCCAAGAAAGTATAGCAAATATTAATGATTGGTGCAATGGTAGCAGAATGGCACTGCATCCTAAGAAAACAGAAATCATGTTAATAACCACAAGACAAAAACACCGTCAGCCTTGATCTTATGCATGGCACCGTTAGCATTGCTCAAGTCCATCAACACCGTGTGCTTGGAGTTGTAATTGATGATGAACTTAACTGGCGCTCTCACATTGATACAGTTATAAACGGGTTTCTAGGAACCTTTTCTTACTTAACAAGCTCTGGTGCTTTGTTTCTTTAGACGCCCTCAAAATGTTCTTCCATGCACACTGTCTCTCTCACATTTGCTATGCATCTACTGTTTGGTGCAATGCCAGTGATGTTCATAGAAAGATCAATCAATCAATCAATCAATCAATGAGGCTTATATCGCGCATATTCCATGGGTACAGTTCTAGGCGCTCTGCAGTGATGCCGTGTGAGATGAAATTTTATACGGCCATATTTACCTTTCACGGCCTATTATTCCAAGTCACACGGGTATCATAGAAAGAAAATAAACACACTTCACAAGAGAGGTGTAAAGTTATTAAACCGAGAACCTAATAAGACTACTCCAGACAAATACAGTCAACTAAACATTCTTCCTCTGCAACAACAGTTGTTTTTTTTATAAATGCTAGTGTTCTTATGTTCTTATGTTCAAAATGTACAACCACGAAACACCTTCATACATTCAAGACCTGTTCGAGCGTCCTCCTGGTAGAGCGTCCTCCTGGTAGAGCGTCCTCCTGGTAGAGCGTCCTCCTGGTAGAGCCATGCAGGCTTTTGAACTATACGCTACCGCTCCCATGCATTGATTTGTATAAATCAAGTTTATCTTACTGGGGATTGCTTGTGTGGAATTTACTTCCAATATACTGTAAAACATATCAATCACTTGCAATATACTGTGAAACATATCAATCACTTCCAATATACTGTGAAACATATCAATCACTTCCAATATACTGTGAAACATGTCAATCACTTGCAATATACTGTGAAACATGTCAATCACTTGCAATATACTGTGAAACATATCAATCACTTCCACTATACTGTGAAACATGTCAATCACTTCCAATATACTGTGAAACATGTCAATCACTTCCAATATACTGTGAAACATATCAATCACTTGCAATATACTGTGAAACATATCAATCACTTCCAATGTACTGTGAAACATATCAATAACTTGCAATATACTGTGAAACATATCAATCACTTCCAATATACTGTGAAACATATCAATCACTTGCAATATACTGTGAAACATATCAATCACTTCCAATGTACTGTGAAACATGTCAATCACTTCCAATATACTGTAAAACATATCAATCACTTCCAATATACTGTAAAACATGTCAATCACTTCCAATGTACTGTGAAACATATCAATCACTTGCAATATACTGTGAAACATATCAATCACTTCCAATATACTGTGAAACATATCAATCACTTCCAATGTACTGTGAAACATATCAATCACTTGCAATATACTGTGAAACATATCAATCACTTCCAATATACTGTGAAACATATCAATCACTTCCAATATACTGTGAAACATATCAATCACTTCCAATATACTGTAAAACATGTCAATCACTTCCAATATACTGTAAAACATATCAATCACTTCCAATATACTGTAAAACATGTCAATCACTTCCAATGTACTGTGAAACATATCAATCACTTGCAATATACTGTGAAACATATCAATCACTTCCAATATACTGTGAAACATATCAATCACTTCCAATATACTGTAAAACATGTCAATCACTTCCAATGTACTGTGAAACATATCAATCACTTGCAATATACTGTGAAACATATCAATCACTTGCAATATACTGTAAAACATATCAATCACTTCCAATATACTGTGAAACATATCAATCACTTCCAATATACTGTAAAACATGTCAATCACTTCCAATGTACTGTGAAACATATCAATCACTTGCAATATACTGTAAAACATATCAATCACTTCCAATATACTGTGAAACATATCAATCACTTGCAATATACTGTAAAACATATCAATCACTTCCAATATACTGTAAAACATGTCAATCACTTCCAATATACTGTAAAACATATCAATCACTTCCAATGTACTGTGAAACATATCAATCACTTCCAATATACTGTAAAACATATCAATCACTTCCAATATACTGTGAAACATATCAATCACTTCCAATGTACTGTGAAACATATCAATCACTTCCAATGTACTGTGAAACATATCAATCACTTCCAATGTACTGTGAAACATATCAATCACTTCCAATATACTGTGAAACATATCAATCACTTCCAATATACTGTGAAACATATCAATCACTTCCAATATACTGTGAAACATATCAATCACTTCCAATATACTGTGAAACATATCAATCACTTCCAATATATTGTGAAACATATCAATCACTTCCAATATACTGTAAAACATATCAATCACTTTCGTCCTTAAAAGAAAATGTTCGAAACTATCTTTTTTAATCATCATTTTAATATTTCATAAACCTCGTTATAATAACTATTGTTTTTGTTAATTTTAACCCGATTACAAAAGCAGAGTTAATTAGTCATTTTGTTGGCTGTTTTAAACGTGTTATATAAATATATATGTAATGTATAATGTCATGTATGTCTAAAAGGGACAGGCTGTAAGATTGGGCATCGCCTAAAACCTTCATCCCTTCGTAATAAAAAACGCTCGCGCTGGACCCGAGTACTCTTAAGACTGGCTCGCTCCCCCAGTATAAACAATAGTACACAAGAATTTATTATAAAAATTTATTTTTAAAAAAATTTAAAAAAATAGACCGCCCATGCCGGGAATCGAACCCGGATCCCTTGGGCCATAGTCGGAAACGCTTTCCTCCAAGCCAACAAATCTGACATTCACCAGTGAACTCAAATGCCTATACTCCTCGCGCAGTGGTACACGCACGCAAGTAAACAATAATAAAAAAAAAAAAAATAAAAAAAAAATAGACCCCTCATGCCGGGAATCGAACCCGGGTCACTTGGATTTAAAAAAAAAAAAAAAAATAAATTATTTATTTATTTTACACAATTAAAAAAATTATTAGAGTGAAATAAAACATTAAAACGTTCATAATAAACAATTGTAAACAAGAATTTTTAAAAAATATATATATAGACCGCCCATGCCGGGAATCGATCCGGGATCACTTTGGCCATAGGCGGACGTGTTTCGCACCAGCTAGCTGCCTGTTCCATTAGCTGCACGGCAGTTGTACTCCCACTGCCAAACCTCCCCCCGTTAAGAGTCGTTTTTGTGGAATATTTCGCATTTAGGTCCCAGGTAACATTATGAAGTTTTAATACGATCAATCGGACCTATTATCAATTTAGTGTATCAACTTTTGAACGAACTGCGCCCAGTAGTTTCCCAGCAATAAGCTGTTAGGTCGAGACGAACAGACAGACAGACACACAATTAAAGTCGGCAGGACCCTAGTACTGCGTACTCGGGGATAAAGTTTTGAATCTGAATCTGAATCTCTCTCTCTCTCTCTCTCTCTCTCTCTCTCTCTCTCTCTCTCTCTCTCTCTCTCTCTCTCTCTCTCTCTCTCTCTCTCTCTCTCTCTCTCTCTCTCTCTCTCCTTAAATCTTAATCCTCGTATGAAAAAAAAGTTCAGTTCAGTTCTCTCTCCACGATCTGCCACTCCCCCCTCATTCTCCTCCCCTACTCTCCCTCCCCCTCCTCCAGCCGAGGCGAAAACGAGGTCGCTTGACATGGAGGTAAAAAGCATGCAGACAGAAGAGGGGGGCGAGAAAGCAATACAAATAGGAAACGCTACACCGTAAAAGCCAAGGAAACAATAAAAAAAAAATAAGATCCAGCTGTACCGCTTCCGCTGCAACACTCTCAAGACGAACGTTTTGCGCACGGGCGCTGTTTTCTCAGAGAGAGAGAGAGAAGGCGAAGACGGCGAAGGTTTATTGAAACATGTGTATGTACAAGGGGGGAGATAATAATTCACATAAAAATGGACGCCAATTTGAAGCCCCAGAAGCAAAGCAACCTGAAATAAGCACATCGAGCATCAAAAACAAAACAGCAAGATGAAGACAAGAATCATGCAATTATTCGATCGCACCAGTCTATTTCACAATTGTTTTCTCTATGTCTTAACGCGTAGAACTCGTAATTTGACAATGCGATTAGGAGAGAGAGAGAGAGAGAGAGAGAGAGACAGAGACAGAGAGAGAGAGAGACAGAGAGAGAGAGAGACAGAGACAGAGAGAGAGAGAGAGAGAGAGATGTAATAGCTGGGAAAGATCTGTAACGATTTACATCTTGTAGCAAATAGGAAAATGTCACTACAGTCACATGCAGTAATCATCGTGTTATGATTCGGCTCGTCCTCTCAGATATGGCCAGGCTCTTACATGGGACAAGGCAACCACCACGTGGACTGGCCAGGCTATACATGGGACAAGGCAACCACCACGTGGACTGGCCAGGCTCTACATGGGACAAGGCAACCACCACGTGGACTGGCCAGGCTATACATGGGACAAGGCAACCACCACGTGGACTGGCCAGGCTCTACAAGGGACAAGGCAACCACCACGTGGACTCATACGAACAATCAACAGCCTTACCTCTTCCTGTGCCGAGTGACTATTTGTTTCTAATTCATTATTTTCTTTATACCTCTGAGACACGAATATATCTACTAAACTCTTACTCTGCGCACGAGGCAGTCATGGTGTTGATGGTTGGTGCGTGTCCAAGTGGAGGGATATGTTCTTATCCCCAGTCAAAGCCCAGGCACTACTGACATTTGTTTTTAAATGTTGTGGACCTCAGGTGCATGCAGGCTGCTAAATACCCTTCTTGTTTGCCCTTTTAAAAAAAAACAGGCATCCTTCTTCATAGGTCTTTTTCTTTTATCAATCAAACTCTTAGAGGAAACCGGCACGGTTGGCCTAGTGGTAAGGCGTCCGCCCCGTGATCGGGAGGTCGTGGGTTCGAACTCCGGCCGGGTCATACCTAAGACTTTAAAATTGGTAATCTTGTGGCTGCTCCGCCTGGCGTCTGGCATTATGGGGTTAGTGCTAGGACTGGTTGGTCCGGTGTCAGAATAATGTGCCTGGGTGAGACATGAAGCCTGTGCTGCGACTTCTGTCTTGTGTGTGGCGCACGTTATATGTCAAACCAGCGCCGCCCTGATATGGCCCTTCGTGGTCGGCTGGGCGTTAAGCAAACAAACAAACAAACAAACAAACAAACCTCTTAGAGTAGTGGGATAGTGAGCCCAACTGTGTTCACTGGCAGGACTGTACCTTTAAGGTGAAGAAAAGTCATGGACAAAACATCACACCTGTGTTCACTGGCAGGACTGTACCTTTAAGGTGAAGACAAGTCATGGACAAAACATCACAACTGTGTTCACTGGCAGGACTGTACCTTTAAGGTGAAGAAAAGTCATGGACAAAACATCACACCTGGCCGACAGATGTGCACACAGGAAAGTGGGGCAGACTTCTAACAAGTGTGGTGCACGTGTGTCAGCATTGCCAGCACTGTGACGTTACTGGCTCCCATTATTTACACTCTGTACTCAGTTCCTGTTGTGTTGGTATTGTTGCTGGTGGTTGTTCAGTGTTGATGGTGGTGGCGGTGTTGGTGTTGGTTGTGGTGTTGTACTGATATAGCTGGTGGGTGGTGGCGATGATGTTGGTGGTGGCGGCGTTGTTGTTGTTGTTGTTGTCATGTTTCTGTTGCTGTAGTTGGTGGTGGTGGTGGGGACTGTAGTGTTGTTGTTACTAATGTTGTTGTTGCTGTTGTCAGTTGTTGTTATTCTGTTGTTGTTGTTGCTGTTGCTACTTTTGCTTTTGTTGAATAAAGTGATCACAGTACATCTGCACTGGTCTAAATGTGTGTGTGTGTGTGTGTGTGTGTGTTTTCAAGATAATCTAAAACACACGAGGCAGAGCTCTTTAGAGATCTGATAAACAAAGGACAGTAAGCACTCTACATGCAGACGGCATGACTTGTGTTACACAGTAAGAAAGTATTGACAACCATTCTCCTGGTACCTGAGAGAATAACACGCATTG
>NC_090248.1:69373147-69383147 GCF_037325665.1 Littorina saxatilis | reverse complement strand
GGGAAAACAGTTCCCTCAAAGTCTCCAGATGCTCCGCAAAGGTCTCCGTGTGGACTAGCAGATCGTCCCAGTAGTACACAACATTCTTCATTCCTTTGAGCATTTTTCGCATTCCCCTCTTAAGGGTAGCACCACTGTTCACCATGCCAAAAGGCATCCGCAGGCACTCATACGTTCCGTCTGGAGTTGCAAAGGCGGTCTTTGGTATGTCCTCTTCGCGCACAGGAATCTGCCAATATCCCTTGCTGAGATCGATCTTTGAGAAGATCTTACTGCCAGTCAACCGTCGGAACAGATCAGCCGCCGTCGGCATTGGTTCAGGGTCAAACACGGTGATCTTATTCACTTTCCTGAAGTCAATGCATACCCTGTTTGTACCGTCTTTCTTCTTGACAACAACAACGGGAGATGAGTAAGGGGATGATGACTCACGGATGACTCCCATCTTCAACATGTTGTCGATGTCCTTCTTCAAGGATTCCCGAGCCTGAAACGGGATAGGGTATGGTTTTGAGCGAACGGGAACGTTAGATGTGAGGTGGACTTCATGTTCGACCAAGGACGTAGAGCCTGGAACATCAGAGAACCTATGGGTGAAGTCGCCCATAAAATCATGCAGCTCCTTCTGCTGATCTTCTGTCAGGTCAGGTCCTAGCTTGACGTCATCCACCCCCTCTTTCTTGTGGAGGTCTCCCAACTCCAGTAGTTCCTCACCGTCGAACTCGTCTAGTTTGGCTGGTTCTTCCACCACTGCTGCGACCTGTACTGCTTCCGGAGGTCTCTCCACATACAGTTTCAGGAGGTTAGCGTGGTAGATCTTAGACTTCTTGCCGACATTCACCTTGTAGTCGTTGATCCCTACCACGGCCTCAACCTCGTATGGGCCTTTCCACTGCATCAGTAGTTTGTTGTGATCAGTGGGAAGCAGTATCAGCACTTTGTTACCTGGTGTAAACTTCCTGTTTACGGCTTTGCGGTCGTAGTAGTGCTTTCCGCTATCCTGAGACTTTCTCAAGTTTTCTCTCGCAATCTCGAGAGTCTCCTCCAGTTTCTCTCGCAACTCGAACACGTACTGGTAACTGTTCTTCACTTCAGGTGTGTCCACATCTTCCGTCCACAATTCCTTTAGTATTTGCATCGGGCCTCTCACGGTCCGCCCGTACATCAGCTCGAACAGGCAGAATCCAGTGGACTCTTGTGGCACCTCCCTGTATGCAAATAGCAAGGCATTGATGTAGCGATGCCACTGCCTTGGCTGCTCACTGCATAGTTTCTTCAGCGTGGACTTCAGCGTCGCATTGAATTTTTCGACCAGCCCATTGCACATCGGGTGATAAGGTGTCGTAGTCAAGTGACGAATGCTCAGCAGCCTGTTGACCTCTTCCATGCATTCAGAGACAAACTGTGTCCCCAGGTCTGTGAGGATCTCTTCAGGAACCCCAATTCTGCTGAAAATGTCCACAAGTGCCTCGGCAACAGTCTCGGTGTCAATTTTCTTCAGAGGCACGGCTTCTGGGTACCTGGTTGCATAGTCTACCAGGGTCAGTACCCAACGATGACCCGCTTCACTTGGCGGTTTTATCTCGCCGATGAGGTCAATGGCCACCCTCTTGAAAGGTCGGTCGATCAAAGGCATCTTCTGCAACGGTACTTTCGGGACCCTTCCTCGAGGTATGGTTTTCTGGCAAATATCGCACGATCGGCAGAATCGAGTCACATCTGCATGCAGTCCTGGCCAGTAAAACGCAGCCTGGATTCTGTCCGATGTCTTCTTGACCCCCAGGTGACCTCCCATAATAGAGTCGTGGGCCACCTCCATCACCTGGCGCCTAAGTGGTTGAGGCACCAGAACTTGACGTAATGGCTTCCCACCGTTGACTCTCGCGTGCTGGAACACTCTGTACAGAATCTTGGCCTTCACTTCAAATTGCACAGTGCCTTCGCCCTTAGTCATCTCCTTGACAGGACGACTCCTGTACTTTGTTAAGGTCGAATCAGCTTCCTGTAGCTGAATCAGCCGATCCCTGTCCACGACAGCAGTTGCAGAACTGTTGGTGACCCTAAGCGGCGTAGTCGTTTTGTCCTTCTTTGCCTGGGCTCTGGTCGTCACAGCGCTTACAACCTGCGGCTGGTCGCGGCGATGCACAGTTGCTCTGTCATCTCGTAACAGTTCGCTGATATCTTCATTCGCGAATGGCAGTGGGTCTTCCTCCTCAGCAGCAGGCTGAGCTGCGCCCATTCTCCATTCGACATCAGGGTCATCAGGACGTCTCGCACCCCCAATGTTCCCAATTAATAGATCGTACAAGGGCTTCTTCAGGCAGACGGCCTCAACTTCTCCGGTGAAGTATGGAGTATCTATCTGGATCTTTGCCACTGGTGCCCTCACGCATTTGCTGTCAGCCATGAGCGTCCACTTGAAGTCACCAGTGAACTTCTCTGTTGGCACCAGATCCTCTTTGACGATGACCCCATTGCAGCCCGAATCTCTGAGAACAGTCACTTCCTGCTTCTCAACAAATCCCTTCGACACGGGCATGTTCGACACTGACACAGCTGCGCTGGCGACGACAGAGATTGACTTGCCATTGGCGAGTAGAAGCTGGCCATCAGATAGACATTCTTCCACGTCCGATGGTGTATCCACTTGCTCGGCAGCCCTTGGAAGTATGACGCTGCTCGCACATACTTGTTGGTTCGAGCCACTCGTTTGCCTCTTGTTGTCGTAATATCTCCGTCGATGTTCTTGCGCTTTGTCATTGACATGTCCGTTATTTTTCTTTTGGGGACAGTTGGCGACTCGGTGGCCCTTGGCATTGCAATGGAAACACGTTATGTTCTGCCCTTCATTGGATGATGGTGCGGACTCAGTTTGTCCCTTGGCAGGTTGATTTCCCTGGTTCCCGCTCTTCTGGAAAGATTTTGATGACTTTGACGTCCCCAGGGTCCTTCCATGAGCAATTAGATAACGCTCAGCAGCATCAGTAATGTCCTTCAAACCCCGCAGTTTTTGCTCTTCCAAGCGGGTCGCCAGGTCCTTCGGGCAGGCATTAAGGAACTGCTCCTTCACGATCAAGTCCCGCAGACTCTCGTATGACTGCTCTTCACCTGATAACTCCACCCACTTCTGCAGGTATGACGACAGGCGCTCCACAAACTGGCTCGGTGTCTCTCCAGACAATGGCTGGCATTCGCGGAAGCGTTGACGGTAGCCCCTTTCAGTGAAGTTGTAGCAACGCAACAGAGCTTCCTTCAGTACATCATAGTCTCTGGCGTCATCATTTGAGAGTCTAGTGTAGACCTCAAGTGCTGCCCCAGTCAAATGTGCGCTGAGTTGAATCGCCCAGTCGTCGCGCTGCCATCTAGCACTCTCAGCGAACCTCTCGAATCTTGCAAGGTAGCAGTCGATCTGGTCCTTCCCGTCAGCGAATGCTGGAAGTTTCGGTGCCCTGTGTAGCATTTGCTGCTGGTTATCTCTTTGGCGTGGTGCCTCGTGCTCATTTTGAACACGCACCATTTCTGTCTGAAGCTCTAAGCGCTTGGTCTCCATTTCTATCTGGAGCTCTAAGCGTTTCAGCTCCATTTGCTTTTCTTCACGCTGCGCTTGTCTTTCTTCACGCTGTGCTTCTCTTTCTTCACGCTCACGCTGCGCTTGTCTTTCTTTATCTTCACGCTGCGCTTGTCTTTCTTCACGCTCACGCTGCGCTTGTCTTTCTTTTTCTTCTCGCTCACGCTGCGCTTGTCTTTCTTCACGCTGCGCCAGCAGTCGTGTCTGGGACTCGACGAACTCCGTCAACTGCTTGCCTTTTAGTCCCAGTTCAATTCCTTTTCCCCAGAACTCAGCCATTCTGGTCTTTTCCGGTGCGTTCGTCTGTATTCTTTCACAGCCCCGAACGTAGACGAATGTAGTCTTCTAAAAGAACACAGTCTCTACCGCACCTCCGATGCTTCTCTCGTCGCTGGTCACCTTCGTAGACGCAGGCTGCCACCCTCCTCGTCTAACGTGACGGCGCACTCTGCTCACGATACGTACACGACGTACCCCAGTCGTATTTCGTTATTAATGCACTAGCCCCGCGACGAAGTCCGTCTCGTCCGAACGGCAGCTAACCTCTGTAATCCCGATACACTCCGGCGTCGCTCACCGTACCGAGCTGCGGCGATTACCAAACTCTTCACCAGTCACACCGAATCCACGGTTCCGTAGTCTCAATACTGATCCCTCAGGATACACCCGATTGATGGCTACCTCCTGTGACTGTCTTGACACTGGTCCTTGTTACTGGAAAACCCTTGGCGTTAAACGTAGATCCTTGGCTTGGCCCCCAATTGTTACACGACACTTGAGATTGCCACAAGTTCTCAAACGTCGTATAGTTGTGTTCTTTTATTCTACGTCGCCCGTCTTCGCAGCAACAGAAAACAACTCGTCAAATTGAGTTCGAGGATTTATTCAGCATTCAATACATACAATTGCACAACGTAGCAGAACTCAAATAGAAGCTTTTTTAACATTCAAATCGCGCTGGCATATATAGTAAATACTCAATCTCGAGAATATTCCAGACCGAACACGATACAACTACATTATACGAGCCGTGCATGGACTAAACTAGCGACATTCTCTCTGACGTACATCAAAAGCGCCGACACACTTAATCCGAACGAACGCCACGAACTCACGACTAAAACAGCATGGTAAACAACTTGTTTTGACAGGACTAGAAAGTTCACCTGCATTCTCGTCCAAGCATAAATATTGTGTTTACAAAATATAATATCGGTACTTTCCCACAAAGTACAAATAAGTCAACTACATGCAACACACAAGGAACTTAGTCGATAAATATCGACAGGGGGCGGACAAATGGTTTACATGTGAAATGTGTGTATATGGGTGTGGTTCTGAAACAAACAAACCATGTGAACCCCCCCCCATCCCACCGCTCGCGGGCTGAACGACTGACGCGGTCTTTTCCAGAAGAACACCGCGTGTACATAATACACAATTCGATCGCGTAGCACTGCCAATGCACATTTTCGCAACGAAAACCGTGCTACTGTTTCTTGTGTGTTAAATCTGAAAGCAATATAAGTGAACGAACAATTGAAAACTGATATCACGTTACTAAACTCCCAAAAGTAATAAATTACTTCTGACTGCGGTACACAATACGGCAGTCACCTCTGCGAATGCTGTCGAAGAATCTAACCGAAAGTAAACATTCTGGGAATCTACGCGCATCGGCCTTGACGCAAGTTCAATACTGAGCCAGTGAGCGCGCCGCGGCGAAGTTGGCCGCTGTAAGTCTCGCAGCGCTGGCTGGCTGAGCGAGTTGCGTGTCCATCCATATTAGGTCCAAGCCGCACCGTAGATCAGATTAGTAGGTGCTTGATTTTGGTATTTTGATTTTACATAACATTAAACCTTTCTTGGGGTTCATGGTCATGGCAACAGCCATAATAATATTATATCATGTATAATATTACATTTCAGCATATTTGAATTACATGTCATCATACCAAACTGTCATACATTTTTATTCCTACATCATTCTGATTGATCACAACCAAACCTACTATCAGTGGACACATCCAAATGTAAGCGCCTGTTCTTGACAACTTTTAATCGATCTAAAAATAGCAACTTGCTGGGCCCTTTGCCGCCAACAGACACTGTTTGGCCTGTAGGTAAAATGTACAATGTATTTTCTGATTTGTGCACAAAAGCTTTTTTTCTTTTTTCTTTTTTTTAACATAACAATGTTTAATGTCACTGTATGTTTAAAAGACCATGGTCATATTTGTAAAAAAAATGTTAAATTAGAAAATAAATAACATTTTGGTTCATGATTTTTCCTACACCTGTGCTAAAAATAAGAAATAAAAATGTCGGGTATATAAGTCACTCAAATACAGCTAGGTATGAATGGCTCGGTTTGAGTTTGTTGCAGTTGACCCTGCACAATGCGACATATCATGTTTTTGTTGAACAATTTTGACGTCACCCCTCCCATAGGGTGACGTATTTCACAACTTCCTGTGTTACACAAACTCTGTGATGACCAATTTTGACGTCACCCCTCCCATAGGGTGACGGATTTCACAACTTTCTACAGATGAACAATGTTGCCTTCACCCCTCCCATAGGGTGACGGATGTCACAACTTCCTGTGTACACAAACTGATGACGTATTTCACAACAAAATGGCGCTGCCCATGGTCAACCTCTAAACTATCCGTATAGAATGGGGGCGTCCTCGCCCCCATAACAAAACCGAACCAAAGCTCAGCAACGGTAGCGCTTCCTAACAACACCAACAACAGATATCGAGTCGATAGCGATTCACGAAAAAGAAGAAATACGTGAGGATCAGGCAGGTTAGGGGAAGCAGAAAAGAAAACAGAACGAGACAGAGGGGGGGGGGTGTGGATGGGCATTGGGGGGGGGGGGAGGCGGGCGGGGCCGGCAGGAGGGGCATCTCTAATTTTCTGAGTAGCCTTCGGTACACTGCTTTGCAACCAACGATGTGAAAGTGCCAAAGCATCATGGGAAATAAAGAAAATGACGTTTCACATCAAGTTTCCCTTGAGGCTGGAAATCTTCATGTCACTTTCTTTGTTACCGGGCCATTTCGCAGCGTGGGGTGTCAGAAAAAGAATATCAAATTAATTACACGAGGTCCCTGGGTGTTATTTCATTCGAAGTTCAAAGTAGCCAGACAAACACTGAGCTTGCGTCAAGTGGTCATGACTTGAGTTCAAAGTAGCCAGACAAACACTGAGCTTGCGTCAAGTGGTCATGACTTGGGTTCAAAGTAGCCAGACAAACACTGAGCTTGCGTCAAGTGGTCATGACTTGGGTTCAAAGTAGCCAGACAAACACTGAGCTTGCGTCAAGTGGTCACGACTTGGGTTCAAAGTAGCCAGACAAACACTGAGCTTGCGTCAAGTGGTCACGACTTGGGTTCAAAGTAGCCAGACAAACACTGAGCTTGCGTCAAGTGGTCACGACTTGGGTTCAAAGTAGCCAGACAAACACTGAGCTTGCGTCAAGTGGTCACGACTTGAGTTCAAAGTAGCCAGACAAACACTGAGCTTGCGTCAAGTGGTCACGACTTGGGTTCAAAGTAGCCAGACAAACACTGAGCTTGCGTCAAGTGGTCATGACTTGGGTTCAAAGTAGCCAGACAAACACTGAGCTTGCGTCAAGTGGTCATGACTTGGGTTCAAAGTAGCCAGACAAACACTGAGCTTGCGTCAAGTGGTCATGACTTGAGTTCAAAGTAGCCAGACAAACACTGAGCTTGCGTCAAGTGGTCACGACTTGAGTTCAAAGTAGCCAGACAAACACTGAGCTTGCGTCAAGTGGTCACGACTTGGGTTCAAAGTAGCCAGACAAACACTGAGCTTGCGTCAAGTGGTCATGACTTGGGTTCAAAGTAGCCAGACAAACACTGAGCTTGCGTCAAGTGGTCATGACTTGGGTTCAAAGTAGCCAGACAAACACTGAGCTTGCGTCAAGTGGTCATGACTTGGGTTCAAAGTAGCCAGACAAACACTGAGCTTGCGTCAAGTGGTCATGACTTGAGTTCAAAGTAGCCAGACAAACACTGAGCTTGCGTCAAGTGGTCATGACTTGAGTTCAAAGTAGCCAGACAAACACTGAGCTTGCGTCAAGTGGTCACGACTTGAGTTCAAAGTAGCCAGACAAACACTGAGCTTGCGTCAAGTGGTCATGACTTGAGTTCAAAGTAGCCAGACAAACACTGAGCTTGCGTCAAGTGGTCATGACTTGAGTTCAAAGTAGCCAGACAAACACTGAGCTTGCGTCAAGTGGTCATGACTTGAGTTCAAAGTAGCCAGACAAACACTGAGCTTGCGTCAAGTGGTCATGACTTGAGTTCAAAGTAGCCAGACAAACACTGAGCTTGCGTCAAGTGGTCACGACTTGGGTTCAAAGTAGCCAGACAAACACTGAGCTTGCGTCAAGTGGTCACGACTTGAGTTCAAAGTAGCCAGACAAACACTGAGCTTGCGTCAAGTGGTCATGACTTGAGTTCAAAGTAGCCAGACAAACACTGAGCTTGCGTCAAGTGGTCACGACTTGAGTTCAAAGTAGCCAGACAAACACTGAGCTTGCGTCAAGTGGTCACGACTTGAGTTCAAAGTAGCCAGACAAACACTGAGCTTGCGTCAAGTGGTCACGACTTGAGTTCAAAGTAGCCAGACAAACACTGAGCTTGCGTCAAGTGGTCACGACTTGAGTTCAAAGTAGCCAGACAAACACTGAGCTTGCGTCAAGTGGTCACGACTTGAGTTCAAAGTAGCCAGACAAACACTGAGCTTGCGTCAAGTGGTCACGACTTGAGTTCAAAGTAGCCAGACAAACACTGAGCTTGCGTCAAGTGGTCATGACTTGAGTTCAAAGTAGCCAGACAAACACTGAGCTTGCGTCAAGTGGTCATGACTTGAGTTCAAAGTAGCCAGACAAACACTGAGCTTGCGTCAAGTGGTCATGACTTGAGTTCAAAGTAGCCAGACAAACACTGAGCTTGCGTCAAGTGGTCATGACTTGGGTTCAAAGTAGCCAGACAAACACTGAGCTTGCGTCAAGTGGTCATGACTTGAGTTCAAAGTAGCCAGACAAACACTGAGCTTGCGTCAAGTGGTCACGACTTGAGTTCAAAGTAGCCAGACAAACACTGAGCTTGCGTCAAGTGGTCACGACTTGGGAACTACATGCAGTGTGTGTGTGTGTTATTTCATTCGAAGTTCAAAGTAGCCAGACAAACACTGAGCTTGCGTCAAGTGGTCATGACTTGGGAACTACATGCAGTGTGTGTGTGTGTTATTTCATTCGAAGTTCAAAGTAGCCAGACAAACACTGAGCTTGCGTCAAGTGGTCATGACTTGGGAACTACATGCAGTGTGTGTGTGTGTTATTTCATTCGAAGTTCAAAGTAGCCAGACAAACACTGAGCTTGCGTCAAGTGGTCATGACTTGGGAACTACATGCAGTGTGTGTGTGTGTTATTTCATTCGAAGTTCAAAGTAGCCAGACAAACACTGAGCTTGCGTCAAGTGGTCATGACTTGGGAACTACATGCAGTGTGTGTGTGTGTTATTTCATTCGAAGTTCAAAGTAGCCAGACAAACACTGAGCTTGCGTCAAGTGGTCATGACTTGGGAACTACATGCAGTGTGTGTGTGTGTTATTTCATTCGAAGTTCAAAGTAGCCAGACAAACACTGAGCTTGCGTCAAGTGGTCATGACTTGGGAACTACATGCAGTGTGTGTGTGTGTTATTTCATTCGAAGTTCAAAGTAGCCAGACAAACACTGAGCTTGCGTCAAGTGGTCATGACTTGGGAACTACATGCAGTGTGTGTGTGTGTTATTTCATTCGAAGTTCAAAGTAGCCAGACAAACACTGAGCTTGCGTCAAGTGGTCATGACTTGGGAACTACATGCAGTGTGTGTGTGTGTTATTTCATTCGAAGTTCAAAGTAGCCAGACAAACACTGAGCTTGCGTCAAGTGGTCATGACTTGGGAACTACATGCAGTGTGTGTGTGTGTTATTTCATTCGAAGTTCAAAGTAGCCAGACAAACACTGAGCTTGCGTCAAGTGGTCACGACTTGGGAACTACATGCAGTGTGTGTGTGTGTGTGTGTGTGATTGTGTGTGTGTGTGTGTGTTCGCGCGCGCGCGTGTCGGTGTGTGTTCGCGCGCGCGCGTGTGTGTGTGTGTGTGTGTGTGTGTGTGTGTGTGTTTGAACGAATATGCAGGCGGGAAGGGGAGAGACGCAGGCTGAGAGTTGATTAATTTCACTGTTTTGGCCCACGTTTTTGCAAGAATTTATCTCAGTAGTCCTTTTTGTACTCACTCACTCTTTTACCATTCATCCGTACAACGTACAACGTGCGAACCCGGAGAACACATAATTGAGTGAACCTCCTCATTACCGCAACACACGTTCAAAACAATTTTGCTCTGC
>NC_090248.1:69358147-69365647 GCF_037325665.1 Littorina saxatilis | reverse complement strand
GATGTGAAATTAGATAGCTTTGTTGTGTAGACGAAGAAAAAACAAACAAACGTTGAACATAAGAATAACTTGTGTTTATTTCTTTTTTTCTTTTTTTTCTTTTTTTTCTTAGAAAGTAAGTACATTTCATCTGTATACAACGATGCAGATTGATATTGAAGCGATTTGATATCTGGCTCCAATGTTTGTTTTCTGGTATTTTGGTGACGTTTAACTCATTTATCTTTGTTCTACTGATTCATTTTGTCTGCTTCTATGTTTGTTTCTGTGTGTGTTTGTGTCTATTATTTTCTGTGTGCGTTTGTGTCTATTATTGTCTATGTTTGTTTCTGTGTGTGTTTGTGTCTATTATTTTCTGTGTGTGTTTGTGTCTATCATTTTCTGTGTGTGTTTGTGTCTATTATTTTCTGTGTTTGTTTCTGTGTGTGTTTGTGTCTATGTTTGTTTCTGTGTGTGTTTGTGTCTATCATTTTCTGTGTGTGTTTGTGTCAATTATTTTCTGTGTTTGCTTCTGAGATCTTTTTTTCCAGTGCGTTTGTTGGTATGTGCATGGAGGGTTATTCTACTGGATGTGCTTTACTCATTTCAACCCGCCGTGTTGAGTATTAAACAGCACTTGTTTCATTACGTATAACATGAACAATATCAAGCTCTGAACCATATGCCCTATTAAACACAATCTCTGAACCATGCCCTATTAAACACAATCTCTGAACCATGCCCTATTAAATAAACACAAGCTCTGAACCATGCCCTATTAAACACAATCTCTGAACCATGCCCTATTAAACACAAGCTCTGAACCATGCCCTATTAAACACAATCTCTGAACCATGCCCTATTAAACACAATCTCTGCCAATAAAACAAAAAACTAAATAACAGAATAGTCGATGTTGGGAAAGAAGTCGGGTTCGTATTGGTTTTGAAAGAGTAAATAATCTTGCTTTTATTGACACAAACTTTCCAACGAGACATTATAGGCAAGTCACTAGTAAGGGGTGTGTCCAACACACGTGGGCAAGGAGCTCGTGTTGAAAGTTTGCCTCACTAAAAGCAACAAGATTATTCACTCTTTCACAACCCTTACAAACCGTACACAACTATTTCCCAACATTGTCTACCCACCCTGTGTCTTGACGTGTCTGAAAACACCACCGTGCGGAGGGGTTTTGCAGCCAGCGCAGTGAGGATAAAGAGGGAACATCTTCTCGGCTCGCGCGGCAGCAAGCAGGATGTCTCTAGACTGTATTGCACTCACTCAGCCCAGAAGCCGCACACTCACTCAAGGACACAATCGACATATGGTATCCACATCCACACCACTTGCATGACACCAATTCTTGTCACTGTGCTAAAACATTATAACCAGCACGTAATCTCTAACATTGTGTCACATAGCGCACGGATTAAACACCCTCATAGGACACTGCACAGGGCCCGGTTGGGATTGTGTGATATTATGATGATGTGCACGAAACGTTCTGGTTCTGGTATGTCTCTCAATCTTCCATGCTTTGCAAAAAATATGAGTGAACGTGGGAGTTTCGGCGCATGAACGAAGACGAAAAAGAAGAAGAGAAGTCTTGTCTTATCTTATCTCTCCAACCGTCACATATCTCAACTAACACCTACCATTACCACCTTTCTCACTTCGAACCCCATCCCTTTTCAACACCCTTGCCCCCCCCCCCCCCCCCACCCCCGCTACCACACTCACACATGCACAGACTCACATGCCGACGACTGACGAAGCTCAGCTCGGCCCTTGTTGTAATTCTACCTCCCGAGGTTATCACAACTACTGCACGCAACCAAACACACACGATGGCGTTACACCCAAAACAATTGCACAAAAACAGAACACCTTCTGTCAATATCAGCCAGACATGTTCAACATTCCGCACCAGTCGAAAAGCGTACAGAAAGCGAATTGCATTCCAGCATTCTTCAAGATGAAAGAAATCAACATGTTTCAGTTTCCATGGGAAATACGAATACAAGAATAGTTTGGGATAAAGACACTATGGTGAAATTATCCCTGACAGGGCCGGACTAGGCTAAGAGGAGGGGGGGGGGGTTGCCAGTGGTGGTCCAGGGGGGCGGTGAGGGGGCGAAGCCCCCTGAAGCTGAGGGGTAGGTCATATTCTGAGATAGGAAAATGGTCGCTCCTTGCATGAAACGGCATAAAATAAACAATAGTAAAAAATGTTTTAAATAAGTGAGGTACATGTTTAGGCTAGGGGGGGGTTGCGCAACCCCTATAACCCCCCCCCCCCCCGGTAGTCCTAGTCCGGCCCTGCCTGATTGCAAGTTTGTTTTGAAGACACCACCATAAGCCGTTGTTGTTTTCACTTTATGACAATGTTCATTTCATGAACATGTAAAACATGAACAAAACATTGTTTAAAGCAAATGATCCCTGATGTCTAAGTTTTCATTTTCATTTCATTTCATTTTCATTACTTTATTGTCCCATCGCTGGGAAATTCGGGTCGCTTCCTCCCAGTGGAAAGCTTGCAGCAACGGAGTCGCGCTACCCAGGTGTCTGCGTGTTTAGGTGTATTCAGCCACCTGCACTTATGGCAGAATGACCAAGGTCTTTTACGTGCCATTGTGATGACACGGGGGTGGGACATGGCTTCCGTCTCTGGGTCTGCACATAAAGTTGACCCGTGTCCGTCCCGGCCCGAATTCGAACCTGCGACCTTCCGATCACAAGTCCAGTGCTCTACTAACTGAGCTACCGGAAAAGGCGATCGAATGCATATAGCTTAAAGGCATATGTACTCGATGACTATACACGCTAATTGCTTTACCAACAGCTGGAGACATGCTAAATTAAGTTCCCTGCAAAATATTGTGGTCTAGGACCCCTTCAATGTTGAGATATGTTAATTTTCATTTTGATCTGGATCGTCCTATTTATAGATTTGGCAACACATGTAACGTTGATGCAAGGGAGCTAACACCGCGGCTTTGTTGACATCCTCACTTTTTCAGAGGTTAGAAAAAGCTGTAATGCATGTATTATGGTCCGCGCATGGTGAAATATCGTCATTATATGGTCTTATGGTGCGTTTGACATCGATTATGGGCAAACTACACTTTGTAAACACGGGAGCGCGTACATATGCCTTTAACCACGAGATAAGCTGTTTGTGGTGTTGATGTGGGTATTTATTTGAAGAGGGAAAAAGCAGTTGAGGCCCTAACACATCCCTAATTACGGTGTGTTTATGGTGATGATGTGGGTATTTATTTGAAGAGGGAAAAAGCAGTTGAGGCCCTAACACATCCCTAATTACGGTGTGTTTATGGTGATGATGTGGGTATTTATTTGAAGAGGGAAAAAGCAGTTGAGGCCCTAACACATCCCTAATTACGGTGTGTTTATGGTGATGATGTTGGTATCTATTTGAAGAGGGAAAAACCAGTTGAGGCCCTAACAAATCTCTAATTACGGTGTGTTTATGGTGATGATGTTGGTATTTATTTGAAGAGAGAAAAACCAGTTGAGGCCCTAACACATCCCTAATTACGGTGTGTTTATGGTGATGACGTTGGTATTTATTTGAAGAGCGAAAAACCAGTTGAGGCCCTAACAAATCCGTAATTACGGTGTGTTTATGGTGATAATTCTATTGTAGCCGTGTGACGATTTCATAAACTGTTGTCCCTCTCTTGTCTATTATCTTCCCCTGACCCAAGTTGTGTCTCCCGCTAGGATTATTGTGTGTTGTAGCTAATTGTAGGTGTGTATGGAGGCTGGTTTCTTATTGGTTGATTGTTTGAACGGGTGCACGCGTGAGTCAGAAGACGTGTAAAGACGTGTCAGTGTGCGTATCTTGGATTGTGATGTTTTAGTTGTAGTTGAACGATGTTTGTGTTTCTGTAATAATCAATGCAAGTAGTGTAGTTTGGGCCATTATAACTGTATTTTGGCGAAGGAGTGATTCGAGGATTGTTTAGAGAGACTTTGTGTGTGTGTTCAGTTGAACAAACGTTTTAGAGCTGGGTTTATATCAGCGAAGTGACTTTCGACCGGGATCGTAATTCAAGTTCCGACGAGTTGTGTGCGGCTGTATATTGAGGAAGGAACTGTAAGTAGATATTGTTTCTTTGGTATTATTGTATTTGCTATGTTTAATCAGTTCTATGATGTGTTCTGAGCGTATGATTGATGCTATGGCGTGTACGTATGTATGTGTGTCAGCCATTTTGTTTCCCGCGACAGCTGAGTGTCTTTGTTCACGACGTAGCGTGCCTTGTGACGTCATAGCTAGAGTAACCTCCCCTTAGTAACTTGTAGCAGTAGCATGGACCTTGAAATTATCGGCCCTCGTCACGCTTCAATACGTGCAGACGTGACGTGTCCTCGGATACCTATTGTGTTGTCAAGGATAATAGGTCCTGTCTCCCAATCGCTCTCCCTCCCCCCTCCGTTCACTTGATATAGTAGGAATGGAATGTAGGTATGGTCAGGGTGCATTGGTATGAATGGTGCGTTTTTACTTGTTATGCCATGTACTTATATTATGTTTTCTTTTCTTTTCATGTGTCATCAGACACTGCTTTCTGGTGTCTGCTTTCTGGTGTCTGCTTTCTGGTGTACGTTAAGTAAAAGTCACGTTATCGCAACCTCTGTCTTGGCGTCTCATTTATGCTTCCTGGCCTATTTTCTCCCTTCCACTCCACCCTATCACACTATCGCAGGTTTTTGTTATTGCTGTTGTTGGTGGTGTTGTTGTTGATGATGGTGTTGTTGTTGATGATGGTGTTGTTGTAGATGATGGTGTTGTTGTAGATGATGGTGTGTTGACGTAAGGTAGAGTGTTTGACTTTCCTTTAGACTTGCGTACTGACCAGTTTAGTCAGATGTTTAACACTATGCTATGTGACAATGACAATGACTATTCTTTATTCCCCCCTCTGCTTCTTTACCTCTGTAAACTTGTAGAGCTAGTTATTATTCGATAAACACCCAGCAAATAAACAAATAACGACCCAGCAACAGCCTGAATCCTCGATAGCGCAATGGGTTCAGAAGCTGTTCTGTTTCGGTACTACTTTTGCGACTGAAAAGTTCCGAACGCTCTAATGTACGAAGTATACATCTCTGGAGCAAACAATACAAACATACCGCATTTAAATTAACAACTACAGGCTTGAACACATGAATCTCCATATAAAATCCATGAGTTTGGTTGTTTTCTGAATCTAGGTCTGCTGTACACAAACGTTCATCACAAGCAAATTCCCAAGGCAAGTAACTCTCATACTTTGTCTAGCGACAAGAGTAGTTCCCCTTTCAAATTTCTTTTCACTCAGTTTCTTCGACAACAGACTGCAATCCGACGGTCAGTTTTCAACAATATTTCATTTAATAAACAGATCACACGCAACCAAATGCACACATCTCATCAATTTAAACAACATAAAGCGGTTTCATACACTATTTTTCCCAGAAAACTGAACTTCATACAGTTTTTAACGTTGGAACACGGGTGCAAAAGTTCGTCTGCTAGTCCCATTTGACGAAAGAACATTATCCTAAGCGATACCAAAACATATACAGAACACACAATATCTGCCTTTGCCGCCACAGCAGAATAACAGCATATATGTGTACTTGATTTTAGTCCAAAATAGGAAAACTGACAAGAAGTGTTAACAGAATGGAATGATTTGCAAGGAACTATACAACCGCGCATTAATCGATCGCCTGCGCAGGTTGACTGGTTGAGTGAATAGGATTCGATCAAACTTTCGCAAAAAAACTCCTCTTTTCTTTGAATAACTGAAGAAAGGAGGAATAAAGAGGTTACACACCTCGTCTCAGTGATTATAAAAAATAATGGATCCGCTAACTTCGACCATTATTTTAAGCGAGCTTTTTCATGACCGCGAACTGAGACCATTATTTTTAATAATCACTGAGACTCGGCATGTAACCTCTACGTAACCACACAGTAACCACACAGTAACCACACAATAACAACACAGTAACCACACAATAACCACACAATAACCACACAATAACCTCATAATGTTATACACGTATTATGTTTTAATAAACAATTCTAGAGAATTGTGTATCTTATATTTGAGTCTTTCGTGTTTTAGACATTGATGCATTTAATAGTTTTAACGAGTTGCCTTTGTTTTATCATTCTGGTGTTTATCTAGATGTGCTGTGTATCTTATAAGAAGTTCTTAAAAGTTCGAAGTTATTTTAGCATATAGGTTTTTTACATGTATGATCTTAACAGTTAAACATGTATTACGTTATCATTAAGATTCATGCTTTGTTAGCACTAAGCAGTTGTTTTAATCAGTCTGGTTTTCTCTTGTTTTCATCTTATGAACATTCTAAATGTTAGACTAACTTATTGTCTTGTACAGAATAACAACTGTGTGAATGGTGCTATACTGAATGAAAGAGTGTGACATGAAGTTCTTGTACATCATTGTAAAGAGTGTGAATGACGTTTTAGTTTAGATGTCAAGCGCTTAGAGCAAGCCTTTTTAACGAAAGTTTTTGATTTAGCGCTATATAAATGTTCTTATCCAAGCGGAGCGCGGGCGGAGCCCGCGCGTAGCGAGGTAGTTTTTTTTTTCATCTCCCAGCACTGAAAATTTTTTTGCCAAGTGGTGTCTGTCTGGACATTGTTCTAGAATTCATCTTTTAGCACAATATTAGCGACACTGTTTGGACAATTCTATTAAAATTAGGCGTACAAACTGATTTTGTTTCGGGGAATCCTCTCAGAGGATCAGAATTTTCATATAATATCATCGGAAGCTGTTACAACGGGAAAATGTGAAACTTTCGTCACTTTTTAACATGGAATTTCATCTTTGAGCGTTTCAAGCGGACTTTAATAAAATAGTTATTTGCGAATTAAGCAGCGGAAGACACTCACCGGTTCAACATGTGTATGGTCATTAAACCTCAAAACATTTCAGTAAGTGGTTTAGACAAACACCTCGGACATGTGAGGGTGACTGGTTTGTAGCTGAAGAGTTTTTTTCTAAAGTGTGTTCTAAATACAAATGACGTACTGGTAATGATGTAATGAGTTGTTCTAATCTTGTTCTTGGAACTCTTGCTGTTCCAAGCTTGTTCTTAGCAAGTCTTGGTGACGAGAACAAAGACTATCAATGAAATCTTTAGAAATAACCTCTGACAACGACGACGATGACGACGACGACGACGATAACAACAACAACAACAAATGACATCGACGACGACGACGACAACAACAACAACAACAACAACAACAACAACAACAACAAAAACAACAACACGAGAACAACAACAATCACGACAACGAACATGACAACAACAACACCAACAACTACGACGACAACTACAACGACTGGGTTATGATGACATCACCAATGATTTAAAGGCCGTTAAAAAATCGTTAAATCCTATTTCTTCACTGATTCTTATGAAATTTTAAAGGTAGGTTTGTTGTCCCCAACTTATTTTCAC
>NC_090248.1:69335647-69353147 GCF_037325665.1 Littorina saxatilis | reverse complement strand
TGTATTTACACGGGTTCAGCGTGTTACTATAATTTTCTACATAGTACTGGCATTTTGTCAGTGAACACTGGTTTTTTACGTGTTGAGAACGTAAAAGGAACATATTTTGAGTGAAGGCTCGAGGGAGGTGGAGAGTTTATACATAAACAGGCGTCTGAAACTTATACTTTTGTTGACTCTATTTAATTGTATGCCTGCGAGAGTGGATCGTGGTGTGGTTAGTTAATTAGTAGTAATTAACCGGTTCATAATCACCTTGAGTGATATATTGAAACGTGACACGTGGGGGCCAAGCCGGGATTTACTCAGTTAATTTCCAACTGATAAAGACCCACCAATTAAGGATAACTAAGAGCAGATAATCTCGTCAGTGCTCGACTTATTTTCTGCTTGGTGCCACCCTTTTTTGTATAGTTTTGATCATATACCACACCTTAAGCGATTCACATCTTGCAGGAAATGTAAATTGTAATTTGTAAGCTATTGTATGCGCTAACTGTGATTACTTCCCTTTCCTTTGTTTGTGAATCTTTGTTGTTGTACGTTCAGAGTTTTCCGTTGCAGAGAGCTGAGCGGGGTTAGCGGATTTGTTATTCGTTTTACTCAGTTTTCTCTACATTGTTGTTTCGCATTCTGTAACAGGTTACATTTCTACCGTCTTGTTTTACTTGGATTTTTCTCCATATTTTGACTTTGTTGGAATTTTGGGGGGGAAGGGTCCGAGGACTTCTGTCCTAACCAAGGCTGTGGGAGACACTCTGTTTCACCGCAAAAAGCAGCCGATAAAGTAGGCCACGGCTGTGGGAAACACTTTGTTTCACCGCAAAAAGCAGCCATAAAGTAGGCTACGCGTTTTGTTCTACACCGTTTGGATTTTTCTTCTGCATTTTCCGGTTGCTGGATTTTTGTATCCATTTCATCACCGCGTATTCTAGCTATAGCTGCGTTAGACTTACTTTTGTGATAAAGCTTTGCTAAACTAACCATGGCTACAGGGGGATCTCCTACGAAGAGATTAACTTTTGAGACTCCTGGTAGCGAGGAACAGACAGAGCGAGACGCACGCGTTAGAGCGCGTAGTTTGCTTAAGCGCAAGGAGTTAGAACGTAAGGAAGACATAGAGCGACAGACGAGAAAAGAAGAGCTTGACAGACAAGAACGACAGGCCGAACGTGAGAGACAGGAACGACAAGACGAACGTGACAGACAAGAACGGAAAGAGAAAGATGAACGAGACAGACAAGATAAGAAAGACGAGCTTGAGAGACAAGAACGACAGGCCGAACGTGACAGACAAGAAAGGGAACGACAGGCCGAACGACAGGCCGAACTTGACAGACAGGAAAAGAAAGACAAGCTTGAGAGACACGAACGACAGGCCGAACTTGACAGACAAGAAAGGGAACGACAGGCAGAACGTGACAGACTAGACCGGAAGGAACAGGCGGATCGCGATCACCAGCTAGAGCTAGCTAGGCTACAGGCCGAGAAGGGTACGCTTACTCAGGCTAGCGCGCCGACGTTTGTTGCCGACCGTACGAGACTGCCGACGTTCGACGATGACAAGGACGAGCTCGACGACTTTTTACGCCGGTTTGAGCGCATTGCATCTGACCAGAAGTGGGAAGAGGCCACGTGGGCTAGCCGCCTTAGCACCTGCTTAAAGGGACGCGCATTGCAGCTCTACAACGCTTTGGAGGACGACGAGGCGAGAGACTATCAGGCACTTAAGAAGGCGTTACTCCAGCGCTTTAACCTGACTGCTGAAGCCTACAGACGACGTCTGCGTAACAGCAAGAGACTGAGCGGCGAGCTGAGTCATCAGTTTGTGGCACGCCTTAACCTCTACCTGCGGCGCTGGGTGGAGATGGCCGAAAAGGACTGGACCGTCAACGACCTTGCCGACCTCATAGTCATGGAACAACTGATGTCCAGCCTGCGACCTGAGGTGGTGACCTTCGTGCAGGAGCACCAGCCCAAGACTACTCAGGAGGCAGCCGACTGGATCAGAGTGCACGAGGACGCCCAGGCGATCTCCGGCAAATCTTCAGGCTCACGGCCAGGAAAAACGGGAAATTCGGGTTCTTCAGGACCCAAGGACGGGAAGGACGATCAGGGACACAAGGGATCGAGTTCCAGAACTGACATCCAGTGTTACTACTGCAACAAGCGGGGCCACGTGAAGAAGGACTGCCACAAGAGACAGGCTGACCAGAAGGGCGTTCACTTCGTTGGCAGTGAGGAGTTCAGGGACGTCACGAGCTCATGCACCATCCCACAACTCTGCGTTCCGTGCTCCAGGAAACATTTCCAGCCCCACTGCAACGTCTACGTTAACGGAGTGAAGGGCGAAGGTCTGCGGGACACAGGGGCAGACATGATAGTGGTTCGGGCGAGTCTAGTTCCAGCTATGGCCTACACAGGAGACAGCATCAGGGTGAGAATGGCCGAGGCATCTCACGCTTACGACTTGAACACGGCAGTGATCAAGGTCGTAACACCGTTGTTCACGGGGACCATTGTGGCCGTCGTCATGGACGATCCTCCATGCGACCTGCTCATTGGGAACCGGGTTCAGTTTGTGGACGGCGTCACCAGGGAGGTTCCCGTTTATCGGTCTCCCGACGTCATTTCAGTGCTCACGCGGGCACAGGCGGAGCGAGAGGACAAACCTCTCAAACCCCTACCTGCTGCACGAGCTGCCCTGGGGAACGTGACCCCCGCGCTTCTCGCGAAGGCTCAGGCATCTGATCCGACATTAGCTACTCCTCGGGAGCACGCGAAGTCGGGGAAGGTGAAGCTGAGCGGGAAGCATGGGAGGTCAAGGTTCCTCAGGGACAAGAAGTTGCTCTACCGGGAGTTCAGCAACCAAGAAGGTACATTCAAACAGGTTGTCGTGCCTCGCGAGTTTCGCGAGGGTGTCATGGCAACGGCACACGACTCGATTCTGGGAGGTCATCTTGGTACCAAGAAGACCACGGATCGTGTCTGGCGCCACTTTTACTGGCCAGGCATCTGCACGGATGTCCGACGTTTCTGTGCGTCCTGCGATAAGTGCCAGAAGGTGGTTGCCAAAGGAAGGGTGAGGAAGGTCCCCTTAGAGAAGATGCCGCTCATCGACGAACCCTTTCGTCGGGTGGCAGTGGACATCATCGGGCCCATCTTGCCTGCGTCTGAGGACGGAAACAGATACATTTTGACCATGGTGGACTACGCTACTCGATACCCAGAGGCGATCCCTCTGAAATCGATTGAAGCCACGCGAGTAGCTGAGGCTCTGGTTACTATGTGGTCCCGGCTGGGAATTCCATCAGAGGTACTCACCGACAGAGGCACGCAGTTCACGGGAGGAGTGATGGCGGAGGCAGCACGACTGCTATCACTGGAGCAGCACTTCACCACTCCTTACCATGCTCAGTGCAACGGACTGGTGGAAAGGTTCAATGGCACCTTGAAGACCATGCTGAGGAAACTAGCTCAGGAGAAACCACGCACGTGGGACAGGTACATCCCAGCATTGCTTTTTGCATACCGCGAGGTTCCTCAGGAGAGCTTGGGTTTTTCCCCATTTGAGTTGTTGTACGGCAGACAGGTACGCGGTCCCATGGCTATCCTGCGTCAAGCTTGGACGGACGAAGAAGCTGACGAGGAGGTGCAGACGACAGCGACCTACATCGTAGAACTCAGGAACAGGATTGAAGAGACCTGCAAATTGGCTCAAGAGAACCTGGGAAGAGCAGCACAGCGTTACGCGCGAGGATTCGACCGCAAGGCACGGCCGCGCAGCTTCAAGATTGGAGAACGGGTGTTGCTACTTCTACCTGTCAAACACAACAAGCTACAACTGCAGTGGCAAGGACCTTTTGAGGTGACAGCGAAAGTGGGCCAAAACGACTACAGGATCGTCATGAACGGGAAAGCACGCCTGTACCACGCCAACCTGCTGCGCGCCTACATAGAGAGGACTGCCTACGGGGAAAAGGACAAAGTGACAGAAGCAGTTGCTGTCGTGATGGACGAGACAACGGAAGAACAGGGAGGAGGACGGGTACCAGTTTGTCCGCTGGAGGCTAGTGAGGATCTCACGGACGTGCACATCTCACCTGATCTTGGGGACGACCAGCAGGCGGACCTGCAAGAGATCCTGAAGGATGCAGCACGGGTCCTTACAGACATACCACTTCAGACGCATCTAGAGGAGTTTACCTTCGACTTGCTGGAGAAACAGCCAGTGAGGACGAAGCAGTATCCCATGCCTCATGCCCAGAAGGAGGTGGTCAGGAAGGAAATCGCCGACATGACGAAGTTGGGCGTCATCGAGCCAGCGAACTCTCCCTACAGTTCACCAATTGTGCTTGTAAAGAAGAAGGATGGACGCGTCAGGTTCTGTGTTGACTACCGGAAGCTGAACAAGATTACGGCGTTTGACGCGGAACCCATGCCTGATGTGGACTACCTCTTCAGTCACTTGGCCAAGGCCAAGTACTTTTCCAAACTGGACCTCACCAAGGGATACTGGCAAATCCCAGTTGCCGAGGAAGACCGCCCAAAGACTGCATTTACCACTCCATTCGGCCAGTTCCAGTGGACAGTCATGCCTTTTGGTCTACAGAATGCAGGTGCCGTCTTCACTCGCATGATGAGGAAACTTTTGGAACCATTGAAGCGCGAGGACATCAGCAGTTTCATCGACGATGTGCTGATCGCAACAGAGACATGGACTGAACATCTCGACGCCCTGCGCGACGTGTTCGGAAGGTTGAAGGACGGAAATCTGGGAGCTAAACCGTCCAAGTGCTACTTGGGATTCCGGGAATTGTCTTTCCTGGGTCATGTTGTCGGCGAGGGATTGCTCGTTCCAGAGGACGACAAGATCCAGAAGATTCGGGAGGCGGAGCCACCGCGCACGAAGAAAGAAGTCAGGTCTTTCCTGGGCCTAGCCAGCTTCTACAGACGCTTCATCCCGCACTTTGCCGAAATCGCACTACCACTGACCAACCTTACCAAGAAACTACAACCGACCGTTGTAGTGTGGACTGAGGAATGCAGCTCCGCATTCAACACCCTGAAGAGGCGACTCACCAGTCAGCCTATTCTCCGACTACCAGACCTGAACAAGGACTTCGTGCTGAGGACAGACGCTTCAGGGAAGGGACTTGGGGCAGTGTTGCTTCAGGAGACAGAGGGGTTTTTGCACCCTGTTTGCTTCGCCAGCCGTAAGCTGACCTCGGCCGAGGCAGCGTATGCAACGGTTGAACGCGAGTGTCTCGCCATTGTCTGGGGCATCCAGAAGTTCGAAGCGTACCTGTACGGACGACCTTTCTGTCTGGAGACGGACCATCAACCTCTGCAATATCTTCAGGTTGCAAGGTTGGCAAACGCCAGACTTATGCGCTGGGCGTTGATTCTCCAACCGTACCAATTCACGGTACGCGTCATTCCGGGCGCCAACAATGTTGGAGCTGACTTTCTCTCTCGGGCTGTAGAGGAGAACATGACTGTGAGCGAAACCGAGGTTTCGTCTTGAAGAGGGGAGGTGTGTCACGATCGGGTGACAGAGACCAAGAAAGTGTCACTCAGTGGAGTGCCTGTTCTTGGTCGATTATGATAGAAAGCGCCTGTACGTGATATTGGGCTACAGCAGAGTTTGCTGACAGTGCTCAATGAACACGGAGGGTTTGCTGCGCACGAGTTTTACAGTGGAGGTTTCTGCTGTCATAGGGCTGACGGTTTTTCGCTGACAGCGCACACGGGATTTTCAGGGATTGAGTTTCTCGTGTCTCTTTTCTGCTTGGGGAGGCAGAATTGTGTATAGCTGGACTGGTTTGGTGACAAGGTCAGTCACGTGTATTTGGCAAGGTGGTCTGTCAGAGACTCAAGGACGACACACTTGACACCCAGCGGCAGAAGGGGAAGGACCTAACACACAGTTACTAGAGTATGATGGTTTTTCACCGAGTATCATATTCGGCACTCTAGGGGAACTTCCACAAGTTATTCCTTTCCTCTGCCACGTATTTTGCTGAGGACAAGTCGTCACATTTCCTTCGTCGGCGATGGCTTTCGCATAAGGATTCGACAAGGGGTTCTGGACGTTTTGGGTCACTGTTGACGAACAGAGACTGTTCCAGGGAGGAGGCGGACTTTGCTTCCATTGAGAGTTACAATCATAGGCTTTTGAGGTAATAAATCATTATTTAACGCTGTTGATGAGTCTGTGTTGTGGAATGAAATACTCTCTGTTGTTCTTTCCAGGTTAGCGCATAATTTACTCTCTGTGACGCTAAAATACTAATCTGTATATGGTTTTTGCAGATAGGGAGAGAAGGACGGAAAATGGCTGTTTTGTTGTTGTAAAAAGTCAGTTTTGTGCAGGCCCACGTGCTCGATGAGATATTTAAAGATGACATGTTTTAAGGTGGTGGGTGAGGGGTAGCTGACATGTTTAGTGCACCGATGCTTTCTGTTTGCAGCCTTCGTTCCTTCGTTCGTTTCGTTCGTTCGTTACGTTCCCGTAACATCGGCACGGCTGACTCTGGCGGGAACTGTTGAGGCTACGCTAACCAGGAGACCGGCTAACCAGGAGACCGGCTAACCAGCGGACCGGCTAACCAGCGAACCGGCTAACCAGCGGACCGGCTAACCAGCGAACCGACTAACCAGCATACCGGCTAAGCAGCAGCAGCAGAGATAAAGCTAAGTGCACCATGTCGTACGCACCCCGTTGACCACCGTTGTCTTTTCGTATCTATGATTTCATTGGAGTAGTGACAACGTGGGGTGTGTGACACCTGCACGAACTAGAGCTTTTCGAACAGAACATTCTCATTTCGACTGTATTTACACGGGTTCAGCGTGTTACTATAATTTTCTACATAGTACTGGCATTTTGTCAGTGAACACTGGTTTTTTACGTGTTGAGAACGTAAAAGGAACATATTTTGAGTGAAGGCTCGAGGGAGGTGGAGAGTTTATACATAAACAGGCGTCTGAAACTTATACTTTTGTTGACTCTATTTAATTGTATGCCTGCGAGAGTGGATCGTGGTGTGGTTAGTTAATTAGTAGTAATTAACCGGTTCATAATCACCTTGAGTGATATATTGAAACGTGACACTGTTGTCGAAGAAACGGAGTGAAAAGAAATTTGAAAGGGGAACTACTCTTGTCGGTAGACAAAGTATGAGAGTTACTTGCCTTGGGAATTTGCTTGTGTTGAACGTTTGTGCACGGCAGATCTAGATTCAGAAAACAACCGAACTCATGGATTGTAAATATGAAGATTCACGTGTTCAAGCCTGTAGTTGTTAATTTAAATGCGGTATGTTTGTAATGTTTGCTCCAGAGATGTATATTTCGTACATTAGAGTGTTCGGAACTTTTTAGTCGCAAAAGTAGTTCCGACACAGAACAGCTTCTGAACCCATTGCGCTATCGAGGATTCAGGCTGTTGCTGGCTCGTTATTTGTTTGGTTGCTGGGTGTTTATCGAAAAATAACTAGCTCTACAAGTTTACAGAGGTAAAGAAGCAGAGGGGGGAATAATGTGTGGTTATTGTGTGGTTATTGTGGTTATTGTGTGGTTGTGGTTATTGTATGGTTTATATTGTGAGGTTATTGTGTGGTTATTGTGAGGTTATTTGTGTGATATATTGTGTGGTTATTGTGTGGTTATTGTGTGGTTATTGTGAGGTTATTGTGTGGTTATTGTGTGGTTATTGTGTGGTTATTGTGAGGTTATTTGTGTGATATATTGTGAGGTTATTGTGAGGTTATTGTGTTTTGTGTGGTTATTGTGTGGTTATTGTGTGGTTACTGTGTGGTTACTGTGTGGTTATTGTGTGGTTATTGTGTGGTTGTGGTTGTTGTGTGGTTATTGTGAGGTTATTGTGTGGTTATTGTGAGGTTATTTGTGTGATATATTGTGAGGTTATTGTGTGGTTATTGTGTGGTTATTGTGAGGTTATTGTGTGGTTATTGTGTGGTTATTGTGTGGTTATTGTGTGGTTATTGTGAGGTTATTTGTGTGATATATTGTGAGGTTATTGTGTTTTTGTGTGGTTATTGTGTGGTTATTGTGTGATTACTGTGTGGTTATTGTGTGGTTATTGTGTGGTTATTGTGTGGTTATTGTGTGGTTATTGTGTGGTTATTGTGTGGTTATTGTGTGGTTATTGTGTGGTTATTGTGTGGTTATTGTGTGGTTACTGTGTGGTTATTGTGTGGTTATTGTGTGGTTATTGTGTGGTTATTGTGTGGTTACTGTGTGGTTACTGTGTGGTTACTGTGTGGTTACTGTGTGGTTATTGTGTGGTTACTGTGTGGTTACTGTGTGGTTATTGTGTGGTTATTGTGTGGTTATTGTGTGGTTACTGTGTGGTTATTGTGTGGTTACTGTGTGGTTATTGTGTGGTTATTGTGTGGTGATTTGTGTCATCATGTCAGTACACGCGAATGAAGGAATCTCTGACCTGACCAGAGAGCACAACTCCAGATGCTAAACTGGAAGACTGACCTGACCAGAGAGCACAACTCCAGCTGCTAAACTGGAAGACTGACCTGACCAGAGAGCACAACTCCAGATGCTAAACTGGAAGACTGACCTGACCAGAGAGCACAACTCCAGATGCTAAACTGGAAGACCTGCGCCCAACTTGCCAGTTTATAACTTGAGCAGGCCAGTTAAGACTACGAGTGACACAACCGTCGAACGCTGAAGAAGAAGAAGAAAAAGAAGAAGAAGAAGCCTTGACATATCATTATGTGGTTTTTTGCACGATCATTCACACGCGAATGCAAGTACAAGTATCTTTGACCTATGCACTACATCGGTGAACGTGTGGTTTACGGGCTCGTCGCTCTTGCTGTGTTCCTACATGGAACGCAGACGTGGCATACGTGTAGAGGACATTGCATGTGAATGGTGGATGCGATTGGGGATTAACGTACACCCATAGCCGGGCCCTGTCTTGTGCAGAGATGTGTGCACACTTGTTCTTGTATTGTGTTGGCGTAATGGAGATTGATGTGCGTGTTATGGATTTGTTTGGGTTGGTGTGATGAGCTTATGGGTGTCTTTTGGTGTAAAGAGAGTGTGTTTATGGGATTGGGGATGGGATGGGTGTTTGTGATAACGTGTTTGGGTGTGTGTTTGTGTGTGTGTGAGTGTGTGTGTGTGTATGTGTGTATGTGTGTAAATGTGTGACAGAGAGAGAGAGAGGGGGTCGGGAGAGAGAAAGAGAGAGAGAAAGAGAGAGAGAGACAGAGAGAGAGAGAGACAGAGAGAGAGACAGAGAGAGAGAGAGAGAAGAGAGAGAGAGAGAGAGAGCGAGATAGAAAGAAAGAGAGAGAGAGAAAGCGAAATAAAAAAAGAGACAGAGAAAGAGAAAGAGAGAGCTTGCATGCGTGTCAGTGGGTGCCGGGCGTTTCGTCTTTGTGTCTTTCTGTGTGTTACTATGTCTGTATAAGTATATGTTTGCGTCTGCTGTTTATCTTGTTGTTTTTTAAGATATTCGCCATAAATATCTTATGTCCACATGGTGTATCGTTTGTCGTGGTCTCGTGCAGAAGACTTTGGTCGAGGTACCAGTAAATCCTAAAATAGGTTATGTCCACATGGGGTATCGTTTGTCGTGGTCTCGTACAGAAGACTTTGGTCGAGGTACCAGTAAATCCTAAAATAGGTTATGTCCACATGGTGTATCGTTTGTCGTGGTCTCGTACAGAAGACTTTGGTCGAGGTACCAGTAAATCCTAAAATAGGTTATGTCCACATGGTGTATCGTTTGTCGTGGTCTCGTACAGAAGACTTTGGTCGAGGTACCAGTAAATCCTAAAATAGGTTATGTCCACATGGTGTATCGTTTGTCGTGATCTCGTACAGAAGACTTTGGTCGAGGTACCAGTAAATCCTAAAATAGGTTATGTCCACATGGTGTATCGTTTGTCGTGGTCTCGTACAGAAGACTGTGGTCGAGGTACCAGTAAATCCTAAAATAGGTTATGTCCACATGGTGTATCGTTTGTCGTGGTCTCGTACAGAAGACTTTGGTCGAGGCACCAGTAAATCCTAAAATAGGTTATGTCCACATGGTGTATCGTTTGTCGTGGTCTCGTACAGAAGACTTTGGTCGAGGTACCAGTAAATCCTAAAATAGGTTATGTCCACATGGTGTATCGTTTGTCGTGGTCTCGTACAGAAGACTGTGGTCGAGGTACCAGTAAATCCTAAAATAGGTTATGTCCACATGGTGTATCGTTTGTCGTGGTCTCGTACAGAAGACTGTGGTCGAGGTACCAGTACATCCTAAAATAGGTTATGTCCACATGGTGTATAGTTTGTCGTGGTCTCGTACAGAAGACTGTGGTCGAGGTACCAGTAAATCCTAAAATAGGTTATGTCCACATGGTGTATCGTTTGTCGTGGTCTCGTACAGAAGACTGTGGTCGAGGTACCAGTAAATCCTAAAATAGGTTATGTCCACATGGTGTATCGTTTGTCGTGGTCTCGTACAGAAGACTTTGGTCGAGGTACCAGTAAATCCTAAAAAAGGTTATGTCCACATGGTGTATCGTTTGTCGTGGTCTCGTGCAGAAGACTTTGGTCGAGGTACCAGTAAATCCTAAAATAGGTTAACCAGATTGTGAAAATATGCCAGCCAAGTGCACGTCATACAAAGTACTTAATCCGGTAAAATAGAGTTCCGAATGGACGTGTTTGCACTCTAGTTTTATCGAAGGAAGTCTTTCCTCATGTGGTGCTTTATTCCCCTTTGTGTGGACTTGACAGATCCAATGACAAAGTGCTCCTGTCTCCGACGAGGAAAATGATAAAAATACAGTGACATTATTGGCTTTATGTGTACACAGAGAACATTTTTATTGAATGATTTAAACAATGATCGGGTTGTGTATTATAATATGCTATAGCGTGAACATACACAATCATGCCCTTAATATCTGCAAACATTTAAAACAAATTTCCAACCTTATTGAAACTGTATAGCAATGTCACCGTGCACCCGAACTTTACTAGCATAACAACAATATAGAATTGTTATCTTCAAGTATTCCAATTAAACCCGTGCTAAATCAGGCAAATGTGTGTAATCATTTTGGACTTGAAAGATCCAATGACAAAGTACTCCTGTCTCCGACGAGGAAAATGATGAAACAAATACAGTGACATTATTGGCTTTGTCTGTACATAGAGAACATGTTCTTTAAATAATTTAAACAATGATCGGGTCGTGTACTATAACACGCTATAGCGTGAACATACACAACCATGCCCTAAATATCTGCAACCATTTACAACAAATATCCATCTTTATTGAAACTGTATACTAATGTAACCTTTCACCCGTGCTTTACTGGCATAACAACTAGATTCGTTACCCGTTCTTTACTGGCATAACAACTAGATTCGTTACCCGTTCTTTACTGGCATAACAACTAGATTCGTTACCCGTTCTTTACTGGCATAACAACTAGATTCGTTACCCGTTCTTTACTGGTATAACAACTAGATTCGTTACCCGTTCTTTACTGGCATAACAACTAGATTCGTTACCCGTTCTTTACTGGCATAACAACTAGATTCGTTACCCGTTCTTTACTGGCATAACAACTAGATTCGTTACCCGTTCTTTACTGGCATAACAACTAGATTCGTTACCCGTTCTTTACTGGCATAACAACTAGATTCGTTACCCGTTCTTTACTGGCATAACAACTAGATTCGTTACCCGTTCTTTACTGGCATAACAACTAGATTCGTTACCCGTGCTTTACTGGTATAACAACTAGATTCGTTACCCGTTCTTTACTGGCATAACAACTAGATTCGTTACACGTTCTTTACTGGCATAACAACTAGATTCGTTACCCGTTCTTCACTGGCATAACAACTAGATTCGTTACCCGTTCTTTACTGGCATAACAACTAGATTCGTTACCCGTTCTTTACTGGCATAACAACTAGATTCGTTACCCGTTCTTTACTGGCATAACAACTAGATTCGTTACCCGTTCTTTACTGGCATAACAACTAGATTCGTTACCCGTTCTTTACTGGCATAACAACTAGATTCGTTACCCGTTCTTCACTGGCATAACAACTAGATTCGTTACCCGTTCTTCACTGGCATAACAACTAGATTCGTTACCCGTTCTTTACTGGCATAACAACTAGATTCGTTACCCGTTCTTCACTGGCATAACAACTAGATTCGTTACCCGTTCTTCACTGGCATAACAACTAGATTCGTTACCCGTTCTTTACTGGCATAACAACTAGATTCGTTACTCGTTCTTTACTGGCATAACAACTAGATTCGTTACTCGTTCTTTACTGGCATAACAACTAGATTCGTTACCCGTTCTTTACTGGCATAACAACTAGATTCGTTACCCGTTTTTTACTGGCATAACAACTAGATTCGTTACTCGTTCTTTACTGGCATAACAACTAGATTCGTTACCCGTTCTTTACTGGCATAACAACTAGATTCGTTACCCGTTCTTTACTGGCATAACAACTAGATTCGTTACCCGTTCTTTACTGGCATAACAACTAGATTCGTTACCCGTACTTTACTGGTATAACAACTAGATTCGTTACCCGTTCTTTACTGGCATAACAACTAGATTCGTTACCCGTTCTTTACTGGCATAACTTGACAACTAGATTCGTTACCCGTTCTTCACTGGCATAACAACTAGATTCGTTACCCGTTCTTCACTGGCATAACAACTAGATTCGTTACCCGTTCTTCACTGGCATAACAACTAGATTCGTTACCCGCTCTTTACTGGCATAACAACTAGATTCGTTACCCGCTCTTTACTAGCATAACAACTAGATTCGTTACCCGTTCTTCACTGGCATAACAACTAGATTCGTTACCCGCTCTTTACTGGCATAACAACTAGATTCGTTACCCGCTCTTTACTGGCATAACAACTAGATTCCTTACCCGTTCTTCACTGGCATAACAACTAGATTCCTTACCTGTTCTTCACTGGCATAACAACTAGATTCGTTACCCGTTCTTCACTGGCATAACAACTAGATTCGTTACTCGTTCTTTACTGGCATAACAACTAGATTCGTTACCCGTTCTTTACTGGCATAACAACACTAGATTCGTTGCCCATTCTTTACTGGCATAACAACTAGATTCGTTACCCGTCCTTCACTGGCATAACAACTAGATTCGTTACCCGTTCTTTACTGGCATAACAACTAGATTCGTTACCCGTTCTTCACTGGCATAACAACTAGATTCGTTACCCGTTCTTTACTGGCATAACAACTAGATTCGTTACCCGTTCTTTACTGGCATAACAACTAGATTCGTTACCCGTTCTTTACTGGCATAACAACTAGATTCGTTACCCGTTCTTTACTGGCATAACAACTAGATTCGTTACCCGTTCTTTACTGGCATAACAACTAGATTCGTTACCCGTTCTTTACTGGCATAACAACTAGGTTCGTTACCCGTTCTTTACTGGCATAACAACTAGATTCGTTACCCGTTCTTTACTGGCATAACAACAAGATTCGTTACCCGTTCTTTACTGGCATAACAACTAGATTCCGTACCCGTTCTTTACTGGCATAACAACTAGATTCGTTACCCGTTCTTTACTGGCATAACAACTAGATTCGTTACCCGTTCTTCACTGGCATAACAACTAGATTCGTTACCCGTTCTTTACTGGCATAACAACTAGATTCGTTACCCGTTCTTCACTGGCATAACAACTAGATTCGTTACCCGTTCTTTACTGGCATAACAACTAGATTCGTTACCCGTTCTTCACTGGCATAACAACTAGATTCGTTACCCGTTCTTTACTGGCATAACAACTAGATTCGTTACCCGTTCTTTACTGGCATAACAACTAGATTCGTTACCCGTGCTTTACTGGCATAACAACTAGATTCGTTACTCGTTCTTTACTGGCATAACAACTAAATTCGTTACCCGTTCTTTACTGGCATAACAACTAGATTCGTTACCCGTTCTTTACTGGCATAACAACTAGATTCCTTACCCGCTCTTTACTGGCATAACAACTAGATTCGTTATCCGTTCTTTACTGGCATAACAACTAGATTCGTTACCCGCTCTTTACTGGCATAACAACTAGATTCGTTACCCGCTCTTTACTGGCATAACAACTAGATTTGTTACCCGTTCTTTACTGGCATAACAACGGGATTCGTTACCCGTTCTTTACTGGCATAACAACTAGATTCGTTACCCGTTCTTTACTGGCATAACAACTAGATTCGTTACCCGTTCTTTACTGGCATAACAACTAGATTCGTTACCCGTTCTTTACTGGCATAACAACTAGATTCGTTACCCGTTCTTTACTGGCATAACAACAAGATTCGTTACCCGTGCTAAATCAAGCAAATGTTTGTGATCATTTTGTGCTGAAGCACACTTTAATGAACGTTTCTTCCACTGACTGAGCTCATATCAAACGACAAAGGCCTGACCTTGTTGGATCAGTAAACGAACATCCTGTGTAGTTTGTTTGCACACACTTTCACGCAGCATAGTTACCAGGCGAAAAGCGTGAGTGATGAATGTTAGGATAATAAGACTCGTAATATGAACTCACCGCGACACTTTGAATGTCTTCAGCATTTAATCTGCTTCGGAAATAAGACTAATCTGCAGTTCTCATTCACACACTCGCGCACACCCATGCACGCACGCTCTCTTGCACACAAAGACACACAACCACACACACACATATGTACACACCCACGCACACACACACACACACACGCACGCACGCACACACACACACACGCGCGCACACACACAAACACACACACACGCACGCACACACAAACACACGCACACGCGCACACACACACACACACACACACACACACACACACACACACACACACACACACACACCTTGTTATCGCTTTAAACATTTCGAGTAGGCCATAAACAAAAGGCGTTTTCCGCAAGTGAGCATAATATATCTGTAACGCAACTCACTTTCCGCAGTTTGTGATTCCAACACAAAAATTGATTGCACATGTACTGTACATCGTTGCACTTCCGTTCCCCGTGCAGTGCCAGAGTGTGTGTCGCGCGTGTGCGTGTGTGTGTGTGTGTGTGTGTGTGTGTATTGTGTGAATTTATGTTGTGCTTGCATGCGTACACACGTTGGAAAAACTATCGTGCACTGTTTACGCAGTATCTGCATGGCTATTCAGAGGAGTGTCTGACACTAGGTAAGGAAGATATTTATGAAGGAGTTTGTTTGATAACTCAAGTCTCTAGGCATAGGGGTAAACCAGGACAATCCAAGGATTGGCTGAGGAAAGTTGTTTGATAACTCAAGTCTCTAGGCATAGGGGTAAACCAGGACAATCCAAGGAGTCTCTAGGCATAGGGGTAAACCAGGACAATCCAAGGAGTTTGTTTGATAACTCAAGTCTCTAGGCATAGAGGTAAACCAGGACAATCCAGGGAGTTTGTTTGATAACTCAAGTCTCTAGGCATAGAGGTAAACCAGGACAATCCAAGGAGTTTGTTTGATAACTCAAGTCTCTAGGCATAGAGGTAAACGAGGACAATCCAGGGAGTTTGTTTGATAACTCAAGTCTCTAGGCATAGAGGTAAACCAGGACAATCCAAGGAGTCTCTAGGCATAGGGGTAAACCAGGACAATCCAGGGAGTTTGTTTGATAACTCAAGTCTCTAGGCATAGGGGTAAACGAGGACAATCCAGGGAGTTTGTTTGATAACTCAAGTCTCTAGGCATAGGGGTAAACCAGGACAATCCAGGGAGTTTGTTTGATAACTCAAGTCTCTAGGCATAGGGGTAAACCAGGACAATCCAGGGAGTTTGTTTGATAACTCAAGTCTCTAGGCATAGGGGTAAACGAGGACAATCCAAGGAGTTTGTTTGATAACTCAAGTCTCTAGGCATAGAGGTAAACCAGGACAATCCAGGGAGTTTGTTTGATAACTCAAGTCTCTAGGCATAGAGGTAAACCAGGACAATCCAAGGAGTCTCTAGGCATAGGGGTAAACCAGGACAATCCAAGGAGTTTGTTTGATAACTCAAGTCTCTAGGCATAGAGGTAAACCAGGACAATCCAGGGAGTTTGTTTGATAACTCAAGTCTCTAGGCATAGAGGTAAACCAGGACAATCCAGGGAGTTTGTTTGATAACTCAAGTCTCTAGGCATAGGGGTAAACCAGGACAATCCAGGGAGTTTGTTTGATAACTCAAGTCTCTAGGCATAGGGGTAAACCAGGACAATCCAGGGAGTTTGTTTGATAACTCAAGTCTCTAGGCATAGGGGTAAACCAGGACAATCCAGGGAGTTTGTTTGATAACTCAAGTCTCTAGGCATAGGGGTAAACCAGGACAATCCAGGGAGTTTGTTTGATAACTCAAGTCTCTAGGCATAGGGGTAAACCAGGACAATCCAGGGAGTTTGTTTGATAACTCAAGTCTCTAGGCATAGGGGTAAACCAGGACAATCCAGGGAGTTTGTTTGATAACTCAAGTCTCTAGGCATAGAGGTAAACCAGGACAATCCAGGGAGTTTGTTTGATAACTCAAGTCTCTAGGCATAGAGGTAAACCAGGACAATCCAGGGAGTTTGTTTGATAACTCAAGTCTCTAGGCATAGAGGTAAACCAGGACAATCCAGGGAGTTTGTTTGATAACTCAAGTCTCTAGGCATAGAGGTAAACCAGGACAATCCAGGGAGTTTGTTTGATAACTCAAGTCTCTAGTCATAGAGGTAAACCAGGACAATCCAGGGAGTTTGTTTGATAACTCAAGTCTCTAGTCATAGGGGTAAACCAGGACAATCCAGGGAGTTTGTTTGATAACTCAAGTCTCTAGGCATAGGGGTAAACCAGGACAATCCAGGGAGTTTGTTTGATAACTCAAGTCTCTAGGCATAGGGGTAAACCAGGACAATCCAGGGAGTTTGTTTGATAACTCAAGTCTCTAGGCATAGGGGTAAACCAGGACAATCCAGGGAGTTTGTTTGATAACTCAAGTCTCTAGGCATAGAGGTAAACCAGGACAATCCAGGGAGTTTGTTTGATAACTCAAGTCTCTAGGCATAGAGGTAAACCAGGACAATCCAGGGAGTTTGTTTGATAACTCAAGTCTCTAGGCATAGAGGTAAACCAGGACAATCCAGGGAGTTTGTTTGATAACTCAAGTCTCTAGGCATAGAGGTAAACCAGGACAATCCAGGGAGTTTGTTTGATAACTCAAGTCTCTAGTCATAGAGGTAAACCAGGACAATCCAGGGAGTTTGTTTGATAACTCAAGTCTCTAGTCATAGGGGTAAACCAGGACAATCCAGGGAGTTTGTTTGATAACTCAAGTCTCTAGGCATAGGGGTAAACCAGGACAATCCAGGGAGTTTGTTTGATAACTCAAGTCTCTAGGCATAGGGGTAAACCAGGACAATCCAGGGAGTT
>NC_090248.1:69328147-69330647 GCF_037325665.1 Littorina saxatilis | reverse complement strand
GTTGTATGTGTGTGTGTGTGTGTGTGTGTGTGTGTGTGTGTGTGTGTGTGTGTGTGTGTGTGTAAGTGTTTGTTGTTGTTTGTGTGCATCTTTGCTTGCTCGCTTATTAGACAGGAAAAGACTCAATAGTATAGAACTACGCTGTAATGACCCTATTCATCTGAACATGATAGAAACAAAAACGTTCTAAACGCACACAAAACGACATAAAACTTGCAAGCAAATGAACAGCCAGCTGTCTAGCTAAACAAACACACTATAGCCTGAAGAGTCAAATATAGTCAAAACGGTAGAAATAGCGCCTTGAGGTGAACCCTGGAAAAGCCAAAACATGCCGCCACGTGGCCAGGTGCGAGACTGGGAAGCCATGTGTCGGATACCATTTTGCATTTGGCCTAAAGACAAGAGGGCTAAGCAGGTTAAAATGCATGCCTCTGAGAAGCGCATGATAGCGTCAGAACGTCGTGTTTAATCGAAATGATACTGTAACGATTGCACTGTCTTTGAATTACATCTCTATCAAAGGACTCTCAAAATGTGCCAGCCAGCCAACTTTTGGGTTTTCTGTCTATGCAGTGATTTTCGACATGCAGTTGGTATGAAAAAGACAAAATCTGGAATACAAAGAAAGCACGTAGGCATTTTTCTTCTCTTTCTAGCTTCTCTTTCTAGCTTCTCTTTCTAGCTTCTCTTTCTAGCTTCTCTTTCTAGCTTCTCTTTCTAGCTTCTCTTTCTAGCTTCTCTTTCTAGCTTGTCTTTCTAGCTTCTCTTTTAACTTCGCTGTGTATGCAACAATCTTGTATAAGTATGCTCTTATTCGGGACGTCCAGACGGATGAGCGCTGATGAATATGGTCCTATACACCAGAAAGAAGGTATCTTGGCTTTCAAGGTCTGTGGTTCAATACTTCAAATTCGATGCAAAACACACTGTGAGGCCTGTTTGTCTATGCCTGCTCTCCAGGCGTCAGGAGCCGTATTTGCGACGTCTTGAACTGCCTAGAAGGAACCCATTTATGACATTCCAGCGGCGCCATTCCAGCAACGGTCAAACGCTGTATCCGTCACTTACTATGCGGCATCTGGCCTTTTCACAGCCTCTGGCGTTTGCAATCAAAGAACCAGAATTCGATGTAATTGCAAAAACGCCTACGCCGCTCTGGGTAAACCAAGATGATGCTCTTTGAGCATGTCTCGGCTAAAGGGTTAGAAAATAAAATGGGTAACTGTCTGCCAGCTATATGCGCCAATAGCATGCTTCTGTTGTGTATGTGTTACGTATACAGATGCGTACTTAGTTGTTGGGGAAGGCCCAAACGGGGGGAAAACATTGTGTGGCCAAGCGAACATGCTTTCGCAAACTAGCCACGAAAATAGCAAGGCAGCAAAGCGAGCAGAACACAAGTGGTGATCTGTGTGCGATTAAACGGTTGCTTGCTCGTTGGGTAACGATACATCCGGAGGTGCGGTTATGGGTGTCCTTACTTGCACTTTCAGTTACACCCACACAGGGCAAGGCCTCAGTGATGAAGTTTGACCCGCGCTCACGCCATTTCTGCGTTAATGGAGTCGAAGCTGGATATATGACATCTTTCACTAAGGAACTGGATGCAGACTATGACATGCCAGCCCTAAACTGTGAAAGGAAACAAAATTGAATCGATTCCGAATGGCCAGTTAGGGTGGAGGGGCATCAACAACCAACCAACCCCAACCCTATCCCCCTGTGTATGGAAACCCATGAACGCCTTTGACATTAGTATTTAGTTTTTCCAGACAAAAATGATATTTGATGCCAAACTTGGAATACTTTTTTTTTACAGTTTCTTTCCTTCCCCTTGTTCTTTTGTTGTTGTTTGCTTGGTTGGTTGGGTGGTTGTTCGATGTTTTTATTTCAATCTTAGTGCACCGAATGTCATTTATCAGAATATGAACTTTGGGAGTGCAAATGAAGTTTTGTTCTGACGGCGGACGTTACCTTTGAGGTGGCAGCGTGCAAATTCGACACCGTCAGAAATGGTATGGTAACACTTGAAACAAACCGGAGAGGGCTTTCATCTCGCCAGATTACTTTTGGTGAGAGAGATTGAGAGAGCCGTCAAATCAAGTTATACCCTTCCTCACTAACGAGGGTTTGTGAACACGCAGACACTTAAAGGTGCGGTCCTTCCCGTGACGTCAACATTGTGGCTCACTATCTCTGACGTCAACATTGTGGCTCACTATCTCTGACGTCAACATTGTGGCTCACTATCTCTGACGTCAACATTGTGGCTCACTATCTCTGACGTCAACATTGTGGCTCACTATCTCTGACGTCAACATTGTGGCTCACTATCTCTGACGTCAACATTGTGGCTCACTATCTCTGACGTCAACATTGTGGCTCACTATCTCTGACATCAACATTGTGGCTCACTATCTCTGACGTCAACATTGTGGCTCACTATCTCTGACGTCAACATTGTGGCTCACTATCTCTGACATCAACATTGTGGCTC